>NC_066510.1:30954492-30956992 GCF_024679095.1 Eriocheir sinensis | reverse complement strand
AAAAAACATGAAATAAATAAAAAAAAACAAGATGAAAGAAAAGAAGGAAGGATGGAAGAATGAATGAAGTAATGCATGAGCGAAGGAAGTGTGTGTGTGTGTGTGTGTGTGTGTGTGTGTGTGTGTGTGTGTGTGTGTGTGTGTGTGTGTGTGTGTGTACGGAGCGTGCCTTCCTGAACGTGAGCACTTGTACATACTCACGCCTCCTGCCTCAGTTCACGTGCCACCACCACCACCACCATCACCACCATCACCACCACCACCACCATCACCACCACCACCACCACCACCACCACTATGTTATACTGTCACACTCACACACACGTAAGAGAGAGAGCTACAAATAGTTACGTCAACAGAAGACACTCACTACTAATTAAGATGAGATGAAAAGGCACAGGTATTGCACTCAGTTACCTTCACGCACCTGTACATACACATACGCACGCACACACACACCACACACACACACACACACACCAAAAAAAAAAGAAGAGAAAGAAGAAGAAGAAGAAGAAGAAGAAGAAGAAGAAGAAGAAGAAGAAGAAGAAGAAGAAGAAGAAGAAGAAGAAGAAGAAGAAGAAGAAGAAGAAGTACATGAGGAGGGGGAGGATAAGAGGAGAAGGAGAAGGAGGAGAAAGAAAAATAAAAGAAGAATGATGATGAAGATGAAGAGAATGAGGAGGAGGAGGCAAAAGAATAGAAGGAGGAAGAGGAAAAAAAGAGAGAATTCTGTGTGTACTCAAGGCGAAAAGAAGGACGATAGGAGAAGGGGGAGAAGGAGGAGGAGGAGAAAGAACAGGAAATGAAGAAGAAAGACTATTAATAAAGCAAAGTATGGCTGTGTACTCACCAGGGGGAGGTGGAGGAGGAGGAGGAAGAACAGGAAAGAAGGAGAAGAAAGACTATTATAAAAGTAAAGTATGACTGTGTACTCACCAGGGGGAGGAGGAGGAGGAGCGCCAGACAGCACGTGCCCCACACCTTCATCTCCGCTGCTCCCGACCTCTCTTCCTGCAACACAAGGCAACACACACGTTACAACACTTCAGAGTAACACAATATTGAAACTAGCATGACAATATTAATAAGAAACGCAACACACCATATTTTTGCCTACTCTGTCTGTCTTCCTGCAACACAAGGCAACACACACGTTACAACACTTCAGAGTAACACAATATTGAAACTAACATGACAATATTGATAAGAAA
The DNA here is from genome assembly GCF_024679095.1 of Eriocheir sinensis. NCBI lineage: Eukaryota > Metazoa > Arthropoda > Malacostraca > Decapoda > Varunidae > Eriocheir > Eriocheir sinensis. The sequence continues at coordinate 30,955,778 of NC_066510.1, read as the reverse complement.
CGCAACACACCCATATTTTTGCCTACTCTGTCTGTCTTCCTGCAACACAAAGCAACACACATGTTACAACACTTCAGAGTAACACAAAAATGAAACTAGCATGACAATATTGATAAAGTAACGCAACACACCCATATTTTTCCCTGCTACAGTCTTCTTTGCCTACTCTGTTTTTCTCTTTTCCTGCAACACAAGGCGACACACACGTTACAACACTTCAGAGTAACACAAAAACGATACTAGCCTGACAATATTGATAAGTAACGCAACACAACTATTTTTTTCCCTATACAGTCTTCTTTGCCTATTCTTTGTTCCTCTCTCTTGCTGCAACACAAATGACAACACACAACACACACACATTATAACACTTCAATGATAAAAAAAAAAACGGCAACACTTTCTTTCCTAACGGCTGTCTTTCAATGCTTAGTATGTTTTCCTCTCTCCTTGCAACACAACGCAACACACACACTCACACACGTTACAACACTTCAGGGGCAACACAGAGATAAAAACATCTTTTCTACCACCTGTCTTCTCTGCTTACTTTGTTTTCCTCTTTCTGCAACACAAAACAACACAACACAAAACACACACACACACACACACACACACACACTATAGTACAGTCGAAACAAATTTTTGAAACACTTGGATTATAAAAAAAAAAAAGTTAATGAGAGGAGGAATGGGAGAGGGAGAGGAAAGGGAGGAGGAGGAAAACGGTGACAGAGGGAGAGGTAGGAGAGAATAGGGAAGAGGAGGAAAGGGAGAGGAAGAGAAGAGGGAGACAGGAAAGGGAGGAATGAGGAAGAGAAGGAAGGAGAGGAGTGAAAAGGTGAATGAGGAGGAGAGCATGAAGAAGAAGAGGAAAGTTGGAAAGTTTCGTTTAGTCGGCGCAACATCTGTGGTCATATGCCGGAGAGAGACAGAAGGAGAAGGAATTATAGAAGGGAACAGATCCCAGGAGACGGGACACAACCCCCGATTAATACCTGGTATACCCATTCACCGCTGGGATGACAGGGGCGTAAGGTATCGGAAAAGCCGCCCAAATTTTTCCACTCCGCCCGGGAATCGAACCCGGGCTCTCTCGGTTGTGAGGCGAGTGTGCTAACCACTGCACCACGAAGCCCCTAAGAACAAAAGGAAGAGGAGGAGGAGGAGGGGAAGGGGGTGAGGCCGTGTCCTGAGCTGTGCCAGGCGCGGATTTCTAGTGAAGATGGGGAAGAAGGAGGAGGAGGAGGAGGAGGGGAGGTCGAAGCCGCAGACAAGCTGATAAC
>NC_066510.1:30929492-30949492 GCF_024679095.1 Eriocheir sinensis | reverse complement strand
ACAAATGAGTGTGTGTGTGTGTGTGTGTGTGTGTGTGTGTGTGTGTGTGTGTGTGTGTGTGTGTGTGTGTGTGTGTGTGTGTGTGTGTATATGAGTCTTCAGGTTAATTAGGGTGTTGTCTAATGACGAGGGCGGCCGATTGAACAAGATAAGTGGGTAGTTACTGTTAGGCGGGGAGGTAAACGGCCTCAAGTTTACCGGGAATAACGTTTTCTTAGCATCATGAACGTTTAATATCTTTATTTTTTCATGATAATATTTTTTTTCTTTTTAATCTACTTTTCTACAATAGTGATTCCTTTTTTTTCTTTTTTCCTTTTCTTTCTTTCGCTTCTCTATTTCCTTTCTTAACTCTTATTTCCCAGACCCAGACCAAGACCCAATACCTTATACTTTTGATTCTCCTTTGCAGATTCAATCCCTTATACTGTATACTTTTAATTCCTTACCTTAAACCCATTACCTTATCCCTTATCTTTCATTTCCCAGATCCAGACCACGACCCAATACCTTATACATTTGATTCTCCTTTATTTCCTTTCATCCTCTCCTTATCCTTCCCTTCTTTTCTTCAATATATAAAAAAAGAAAAAATATACTGGACTCTAAAAACATGAAGAGCATTTTTTTAGCGAATTAATTTCAAAGTGAAAAAAAAATGCGTGTTTGTGAAGATTTTAAAAAGTTACCCTTGATTGTTTGTGTGTGTGTGTCCGTCTGTCTGTCTTCCATTATGTATTAGCCTTCGTCATAGTAGTAGTAGTTAGTAGTAGTAGTAGTAGTAGTAGTAGTAGTAGTAGTAGTAGTAGTAGTATGGGAGGAATAGTAGTAGTTTATTTATTATCCTGTTATTGTTGTGCTTTGCGTTTTCATGTAAATATGTCTTCTAAGTTTTTTTACAGCAGAGGAAGCAGCTCAAGGGCAAAAAAAAAAAAAAAACAATAATGAAAGAAAAGCCAGCAATTCTACGCTCCCACAAAAAGCGCTCAGAGGAGTGGTCAGAAGAGAGGTCAACTTCGGAAGGAGAGGTGTCCTGAGGGAATGGCTGACTGGCTACTCTTATGGCTGACTGACTGACCGGCTGACTGGATTAATAAATGGATGAAGTTGATAAGAGGTTGGAGATCTGTGTGAATGTTTTTGTCATGCGTGCTACACACACACACACACACACACACACACGTTATGTCTACTCTTTAGTCATCAAGAATGTACATCAGTTATCATAATCTTTTTTCTTTTTTTTATATTCTCGTCATCAGTCATCACACGAGTTCGTCATCACCACTTTTGTACGCTGTTTGTTATCATCACCATCACCACCACCATCATCACCATCATCACCAGCAGTCTCTATCAATCCACCTCAGGACATACATCATCACCAGGGTCTTATCACATCACCATTACCATCATCACCACCACCATCACCACCACCACAATCATCACGAACCTCATCATAATAAATCGACACATTCTCTCTCTCTCTCTCTCTCTCTCTCTCTCTCTCTCTCTCTCTCTCTCTCTCTCTCTCTCTCTCTCTCTCTCTCCTTATATGTGAGTGGCGCCCTGTTTCGCTCCATCAGCTGCGCCACATGGGATCCTAATGCACAATACCTGATGCCCCATACCTTATACTCCTATTTCCCAGACCCAGACCACGACCCAATACCTTATACTTTTGATTCTCCTTTGCAGATTCAATCCCTTATACTGTATACCTTTAATTCCTTTTCTTAAACCCATTACTTTATCCCTCATTCCTTATACTCTTATTTCCCAGACCCAGACCACGACCCAATACCTTATACTTTTGATTCTCCTTTGCAGATTCAATCCCTTATACTGTATACCTTTAATTCCTTTCCTTAAACCCATTACCTTATCCCTCATACTTTTTAGTCTTATTTCCCAGATCCAGACCACGACCCAATACCTTATACTTTTGATTCTCCTTTGCAGATTCAATCCCTTATACTGTATACCTTTAATTCCTTTCCTTAAACCCATTACCTTATCCCTCATACCTTATACTCTTATTTCCCAGACCCAGACCACGACCCAATACCTTATACTTTTGATTCTCCTCCCCAGATTCAACACCTTATACCTTATACTTTTAATTTCTCTTGCTCTCCCTAAATTCAATACCTTATACTCTATACTTATTTCCTAGACCCTAACAAGACCAAATACCTTATACTTTTGATTCCCCTTCCTAGATTCAAACACCTTATACCCTATACTCTTAATCCCCTTTCCTAGACTCAACACCTTACACCCTATACTTTAAATTCTCCCTTTCAAACCTAGTCCCTTATGCTGTTACTACTCTTTCTCAAACCCAATCACTTATAATCTTTTTTCTCAAACCCAATTCCTTATACTCTCACTCGCCCTTCTCGGATCCAATACCTTATAGTGACTTGTACCCTCCACTGATTTCACTGCCCATGTCACCTAGTCTCTTAATAGTCACGATTCGGATAAGATTTAAGGCGTGAGTGACTTTTTCTTTCTTTCTTTCTTTCTTTCTTTCTTTTTCTTTCTCTGATGTTCCTTGTCTGTACTCATGTCACCCAATCACGGAGATGAATCATTAATTAAGATTGGTGATTTCTTTTATTATTATTATCATTGTAATTATTGTTGTTGTATCAGTAAGGATAAATTTTTGAAAGGGCATATGTGTGTTGATTGTTATTATTGTTGTTATTAATTGTTGTTGCTTCAGTAAGAATATATTTTGAAAGGTTATACTCAATGTGTGTGTGTGTGTGTGTGTGTGTGTGTGTGTGTGTGTGTGTGTGTGTGTGTGTGTGTGTGTGTGTGTTATGTTTTCCTGTTGTTTTTGTGGTTGCTTTTCCTAGTTTCCTCTTCCTACGTCTTTGTTTTCGTTCTCCTCTCTTTTCTCTTCCTCCTCCTCCTCTCCTTCCTCTTTCTCTCCATCATTATCGTTCCAATCGAAGCGGAAAATGTCTCTATATCTATCTACGGTATCTATCCTCCTCCTCCTCCTTCTCTTCCTTCTGCAATCCTATCGTCACCTCAATCCAGAAATTTTATCCATATCTCCCATTCTTCTGTAACCTTCTCCTCCGTCTCCTCCTCCTCTTCCTCATATCAACTCCACTGCCATCACTACTTCCTCCTCCTCCTCCTCCTCCTCCTCCTCTGCTTCATCGCCTACATCATCCTCCATCAATATCACGTTTCAGCGCCGCTATACGAACGCTAATGGCAACGTTTCCGCCTCACGAACGTTTGATGTCACGCCATTAAGGGAACGTTTTAACAGTCACGCTCCGGTTGTGTATGTGTGTGTGTGTGTGTGTGTGTGTGTGTGTGTGTGTAAGAGAGAAAGATAGACAGATAGATAAAGAGGAAAGATGAGAATGAGGAGAAAAGAACAAAAAAAAGAAAAAGATGAATAAATTTAAACCTAACCTAACCAAACCTAACCCTAACCTGACATAACCCTACCCTAACCTAACATAACCCTAACCTAACATAACATAACGTAACCAAACCAAGCATCACCAAAACACAACCAAGCAACCAACAACCAGGTACATACACACACACACACACACACACACACACACACACACACACACACACACGAACACAGATACATCAAACCAAAACAATAAACCAACACAGCCTCTTCTTCCCTACATCCACCACCACAACCACAACATCAACAACATCAACAACAACACGCAGGCGAGGCAGCAGAAGGAGGTCGGCGTCTCTCGTGTTCCCAGGTCAGAGGAGGATGTTGTGAAGGGAATTTTACCAAGCTTAGACCCACTGACTTCCTCCTCCTCCTGCTCCTCCTCCTCCTCCTCTTCCTCCTTTTATTCCTTCTACTCCTCCTCCTGTTACTGCTACTACTACTTCTCCTCCTCCTCCTCCTCCTACTCCTTCTTCTGCGGAGGAAGTGGAAGAGGAGGAAGAGGAAGAAGAGAAGGAGGAGAAGGAGGGAGAGCTGGAGTGGAGGTCGTAGCTAGCGGTTAGGAGGAGGAGGAGGAGGAGGAGGAGGAAGTGATGTAAGAAAAGAGACAAAAGCTGTAGATTTAGACACATAGGCATAAGCTTTCTCTTCTTCCTCCTCCTCTTCCTCCTCCTCCTCCTCCTCCTCCTCCTCTTCACTATCACATTCTCTCTATCTCTCTTTCTATCACTCATGTTCTTCCATTCAAACGTATAATCACCATCTTCACCTTCATAAATCTCTCACTATCATCGTCTTTATCTGTCTCTTCCTCACTATCTTTCACCATTTCGTTTGCTTGCCGTCACTATCATCATCATCATCATCATCATAATATTTAGCTAGACTTCACTATCTACACACATCTTCTTTATCCCTCTCCTCCTCCTCCTCCTCCTTCCTCTTCTCTCTTTTTCTCCGCCTATCAGATGAAGAGAAATGTAAGTGGTTAGTTTTTTGCTTGTTTGTTTGTTTTCTCTCTCTTCTCTAACTTGACATTGGTGACTCTTCTACATTTCTTCACATTCATATCTTTCTCATTCTCTTTCTCTCGTGATTTTTCAACTTTTTTCTCTTCTTCCTCTATTTCTCTTTCTTGTGATTTTTCAACTTTTTTCTCTTCTTCCTCTATTTCTCTTTCTTGTGATTCTTCAACTTTTTTTCTCTTCTTCCTCTATTTCTCTTTCTTGTGATTCTTCAACTTTTTTCTCTTCTTCCTCTATTTCTCTTTCTCTCTTGTGATTCTTCAACTTTTTTCTCTTCTTCCTCTATTTCTCTTTCTTGTGATTCTTCAACTTTTTTCTCTTCTTTCTCTATTTCTCTTTCTTGTGATTCTTCAACTTTTTTCTCTTCTTTCTCTATTTCTCTTTCTTGTGATTTTTCAACTTTTTTCTCTTCTTCCTCTATTTCTCTTTCTCTCTTGTGATTCTTCAACTTTTTTTCTCTTCTTCCTCTATTTCTCTTTCTTGTGATTCTTCAACTTTTTTCTCTTCTTTCTCTATTTCTCTTTCTTGTGATTCTTCAATTTTCCTCACTTCTTTCTCCGTCTCCTGTTTCTACGTATTCTTCTTCCTCTTTCTTTTCTTCCTAACTTCCCATAGTACCTTGCAAACCTTCTCTTCATATTCTCTTTCATCAGCTACTTCTATGTCTCCTTTATCTCATTTTTCTCTTTTCACTTCCCAGATTCATTTATACAATCACTAACAAGCCATTTCCGTCTCCTGTTTCTCTGTTTTATGATTCTCTCTTTATTTATTTCATCATCTGTTCTTTCACCTCTAAAATTTTGACTTCCCAGATTCATATATACAGTCACTTACAAGCAACTTAATTTTCCTGTTTCTCTATTTCTTTCCTTTCCTTCTATTCTTTCACCTCTAAAATTTGTTTCTTTTAATTATCTTTCTAATATCCTTACAATGTCACCTTCCTCTCTTCCTCCTTCACTTCATTTCTCTCCTTCCTTTCCTTCTTCCTTCCTTCTCCTTCTGTCCCCATTCGTTCCTTCCATCCCCGTTTTCTCTCTCCATCGTATTCCTTCTCCTCTCTTCATTTTATCTCTTTCCTTCTTCCTTTCCTTCCTTCTCCTTCTCTTTCTCCTGTCCCCATTCGTTTCTTCCATCCCCATTTCCTTTTTCTCCATCGCATTCCTCCTCCTCTCTTAAATTTCTTCCTAGCCCTCCTTCCCTTCTCTTCTCTTCCCCTCCCTCCTCCTCCTGCACCCTCTTCCCCTCCCTTCCCAAACCCGCTATGGTGTACGGCTTGCCTCGACACCCAGCTCAGCGGCGTGCAAGTCCCCGCTGTTCATGGCCAAGGTCACTCCGGCCTCGCCTCCTCCTCGCCGTCCCTTCCCTCAGTAACGGGGGTTTTATTTCCCTGCCGTGTGTGTGTGTGTGTGTGTGTGTGTGTGTGTGTGTGTGTGTGTGTGTGTGTGTGTGTGTGTGTGTTTTCTCTTTCTTTCTGTGTCTCTGTTTCTGTCTGTCTTTCTCTGTATCTCTCTCTCTTTCTCACTCTCTCTTCTGCCTCTACTTCTACTTCTTCTTCCTCCTCCTCCTCCTCCTCCTCCTCCTCCTTCCTCCCCAAAATGTCTTTACCTCGTTCACTTCCTGTCACGTTCACCTCACTTTTCAGCAACACACACACACACACACACACACACACACACACACACACACACACACAGTAGTAGTAGTAGTAGTAGTAGTAGTAGTAGTAGTAGTAGTAGTAGTAGTAGTAGTAGTAGTAGTAGTAGTAGTAGAAGTGGTAGTAGTAGATTTGGGAGTGGTTAATATACGGGCTTCTTCCTCCTCCTCCTCCTCTTCCTTTTCCTCCTCCGCCTCTTCCTCCTCCTACTGTTCATGGTTACAAGTTCACAAGTTCACCATTCCGTCTTTTGTTTTTCCTTCTCTTTGCTAACGCGGATTTACGTTTTAATCTGATCCTGTTTTGTTTTATTTTTGTTTACTTTTTAGTCTGATCACGAAGGTTTGTTTCACTGTATCTTTTTTAACTATATCAGTCTATCATCCTTATCATTTCCTCTTCCGGTTTTAATGTTATGATGCTTTATTTTGAAACTCACACGAGGGAGTTAAATAATGAAGATAAGACACTGCACATGACACAATAGAATGAATGTGTGTATGTATGTGTGTTAGTGTTTATTAGGTGTGTGTGTGTGTAAGTGTGTGTATGTAGTGAGGGTGAATGGATTGACTGACAAATACACATAGACACATACACGGGTTTTGCAATGTATATATGTGTATGTGTTTATGAGTATCGATGATTGTATGTATCTGTTTGTATGTGTAGATGTGACAGATACACAGACACATACACAGGTTTTGAAGTGTATATGTATGTGTGTTTTTATGAGTATTAAAGTTGCTGTGTGTATGAATCTATTTGTGTGTATATGTGTGTGTGTGTGTGTGATGGAGCCGAGGGAAGACTGACTGACCGACTGACTGACTACCTAACATATCCACACCTTTTTCATCCGCTTCCTCTTCCTCCTCTTCTCTACTTCCTATACATGTCACTTCCAAGCTACTTCATGTTCTTTTCCTACTCCTGGTAACTCATATTCCTCTTCCACTATCCCCGTGATCTTCTCTTTCCTTGGCTTCTATTCAACACATACACACACCCTCACACACAGCTCCCCGTCTCAGCACATCCCACACCTACCGGGGTTTCAGAGACGGGTTATAGTAGTACGTCCACACGGCACTGCTGTTCAAAACTTAATAATGCCGCAGCTCTTGCCTCGCAGAGACCTACTTGCCGGGCTACCCCACATTCGAAGCCAGCAAGCAACCACCCGCCAAAGTGACGTCACTCGCCCCGCCCCCAGAGCCGCCGATGTCATGAGCTCCCCGCGCGCTCATTGGTGGGAGGTCAGGGAGTTGCGGTGACGTCATGTGTAAGCCCCGCCCCCTCACCTACATTCCCATCCCGTCCATACATTTTGGCACCGCCCTCTGCTATGGCCCGCCCCGCCCCCCTCTTCTCTCTCTCTCTCTCTCTCTCTCTCTCTCTCTCTCTCTCTCTCTCTCTCTCTCTCTCTCTCTCTCTCGTGCTAGTAGTGGTGTGTCCAGTAGAATTCCACTGTATGTGTGTGTGTGTGTGTGTGTGTGTGTGTGTGTGTGTGTGTGTAGTCGATTTACGAGTTTAGTTATTATCATTGTTTCTAGCTTGTGCGTGAGTGCATGAGAGAGAGAGAGAGATATTCCAACATCGATCAAGCAAATGAGGGTTAAGTATTTTGCATGAATATCTGTGTGTGTGTTGTGGGGGGGGGGGGGGGGGTAGGTGTGTGCGGGGAAGGGGGTCTCCAAATATACACACACACACACACACACACACACACACACCACCTGGCCACCACACTCCAGACGAGACTCCCCTCTTTAAGTCGCAACACACCCTAGAACGCGTAACATTATAAGCCCTCGCCTAAACCACATGGCATAACATAGTCTGGCCGGAACCACATAACACACCGTAGTCTCTCAGGAACCACAGCATAATAGTGACCGAGTGAAAGCACGGAACATAATTTGACTCCCTGAAAAGCATTTTATATAGGTGGTGGAAATGCAGCCTAACGTGAAACTATAACATCATCATCCTTATATGTGACTTGGGTTTAACTTGATGCATGAAAACAAATCCAGTCAAAAAAAGATCTCTGTTTTATGCAACATCCACTCAGGTGACAAATTTGCTATCACATAAATGACCAAAGAAGCATTTGTTTATCCATATGAGCGAATTTTCAAAAGCATACAGCAACACTAAAATACTAAATCAAACTTATAAATTCCATACATAAAAAAGAAAGTAAAGAAGGCAAAAACTATTGGGTATTGAAATAGATACCTCATATAAGAAATCAAATCGTCCTTCTTGCACATAACATAAAATCAGACTTGTTACTTCGCGAAAAAAAAGGCGAAAAAATTATCAATCACATACAGAAAAATATTAAAGGAAGAGAAAAAAGGAAGCAGCTAAAAGATACACTGTGGGCATGGAGATAAACTGTGGGCAAGGTAAACTGTGGGCAAGGTAAACTGTGGTAACCCAGATTTAACCTTGGCCCTGTGTCGGGTTTGGGGTTCTCTCTCACCACAGGGTAAAAGGACCAACGGGACGGAGATGAGCCCCGCCGCCGAGCGCAGCTATATCGTATGCTCCCAATTTTACCTTTAACATGAAATGGAACCAAAGAAACCCCCGCAGCCTTCCGCCGACTTCCACGGCAGACGCAGCAAAGAAGACACGGCACACAACGTTACAGAAGAAATGGTCGTCGCGGTACAGTAATTACACGTAACATTTAGGGGACGCTGAACCTCCTTCCCTACACACACATAACGCACGTAACGAGGCGGAGAGTCGCGGGAATAGGTATGCTGAGGATAGACATGACTGCCGAGGGTGACGGTTGACTGGTATTGTGATTTGTATTGATTGTTTGGTTGACTGGTTGACTGACTGACTGATTGACTGACTGATTGATAATTAACTGACTGACTGATTGACTGACTGATTGACTGACTGACTGACTGATTGACTGACTGATTGATTGACTGACTGATTGACTGACTGACTGACTGATTGACTGACTGATTGACTGACTGACTGATTGACTGACTGATTGACTGTTCAGTTGATCATTTGACGGAAATCATTGACTGTTAGACTGAGTGATTGATTGACTGATTGATTGACTAACTTACTGACTGACTGACTGACTGATTGATTGCCTGATTGATTGATTACGTGACTGACTAACTTACTGACTGACTGACTGACTGACTGATTGATTGCCTGATTGACTGATTACGTGATTGACGGATTGATCGATATATTGACTGATAAAATAACCGATTGATTAAATATCCTAATCATTTAATTACACACATAAGGGCATACATACATACATACATACATACATACATATTTACTTATTTTGATTTACTTGTCTATTTATCTATCAATTTATCTATTTATGACTATGATGATTTATAATTCCGATGTTTTTATGTAAATCTAATACCTACACTTTTTTTTTTTGGGGGGGGGGAGAAGGAGAATTTCTACTAAGTGTCCTTTTTTGAAATCTTCCTTAAAATCAGAAAAAAACATCAAATGGAAAAGACAAACATAAACTCAAGTGAGGTATGCAGGTATGTAATCCACCACGGCCTGATCACATGTTATAAGCGCTCCTTTTCGTCGATCTATGGGTACTGCCAGAACCTCACACACCACACACACCATCTCTCTGTGTCTATGTATGTATGAAAGAAAGTATGTATGTATGAGTGTGTGTGCGTAAAGTCCTCCTATCCCCGCCCCCCCTCGCGAGCCCTGGGATGGATGGGCCGTCTATGTGTAAACTCAAGGCGGGATTTTTATCATTCATCCGAGAGAAAGTATACGGCGGACCCATGCGATGATTTCCGGGTGTTCCTCCCACGAAGCGCTTTCCCCCTACTAGATAACTCCTCCCCCTCCTTCTATTTCTCTCCCTTCCTATAGCTTCCTCTTCTTCCACCTCCTCCTTCTCCTGGTCTCCCATTCTGACATCACCTCCCCCTCCTCCTCCTCCTCCTACTAGCTTCCTCTTCCCCCTGTTTCTCCCATTCCTTGATTCCTTCTCCTCCTTCTCCTACTGGTCTCCTCTTCCGACATATCTACCTCCTCCTCCTCCTCCTCCTCCTCATTCTTTCGACATATCTACCTCCTTCTCCTCCTCTTTCTTCAACTTCTGGTGTGTGTGTGTGTGTGTGTGTGTGTGTGTGTGTGTGTGTGTGTGTGTGTGTGTGTGTGTGTGTGTGTGTGTGTGTTTTCCCTCTTTCTGTCTGTCTCTCTCTTTCTCTCTCTCTGTCTCTGTTTCTGTGTTTGTCTTTCTCTTCGTGTTTGTCTCTCTTTCTCTATCCTTCTACCTCTACCTCTACTTCATCTTCCTCTTCTTCCTCCTCTTCTTTCTACACCTCCCCCACCTGGCCTAGTCTCTCCATTTGTGTGTGTGTTCGTGTGTTTGTATGTGTGTGTGTGTCTCTTCGCTGTCTCCTCGTCTGGTTCGTCTCGTGGGGGGAAGACTACGACCTCTGGAGACGCTATGCCATTCATCCTGTTCGTGTACTTAGATGTTTATTATGTGTTCTTTCCGTAAATATTTGATGTTGATAGAATGTTGATAGATGTTAAGGGAAAGTCCCGCGTGTTGATTTATATAGAGAGATTGAGTTGGTGTACACAGTCAGGCAATGAACATTTGAACACTTATTTATAGCTACAGTTGTATAATATTAGTTTTCTTTACATTATTTTCATTCAGTGTTTGACGATGACGATGTATAGAGAGAGAGTCAGTGTGGGTCTATACTGGCATATATACAGAGTTGATAAAATTCTATAGAAAGGCCTCGTTGGTGTAGAGAGAGGGAGCCAGTGCTGATATATACAATAGGACATGGGTTGGCAATGTCTTATACCTTAAATGATACAAAAATGGACATTGGCTTCACGGTGAGCATGTCTTGTATTTGATGGGACATGCAATGGACACGAGCGCACTCACTGGCCCCCAAATATAAGACATGCGTTGGGAGGGACATGGATTGGCACTGACTTATAATTAATACAGAAAGAACATGGTCTTTAAAATGTATGGCCTTGCTACGGTGGGCATGTACTGTATTTGAGGGCAAGGATACAAAGGAGGCAGCTCAAGGGCACAAAAAAAAAGGAAACAATAATAAAAAAAAGACCGCTACTCGCTGCTCCTAAAAAAGAATCAAAAGAGGTGGCCGAAAGAGAGGTCAATTTCGGGAGGAGAGGGCAATGTCTTATAACTTAAACGATGCAAAATGGACATGGGCTTTAAGGTAATCATGTCCTGGAATTGATTTGGACACGGGGTGGACACAGGCACTGACACAAGCTCAAGGATACAGGAAGGCCGTGTCCTGACCGAGCGAAGGAAAGTGCTCACGAGAAAAGGTAAATATGTGTGTGTGTGTGTGTGAGTGTGTGTGCAAGTGAGTTTGTGCGTGTGTATGTGCGTAACCGAACCTGACCCACAATCGGCTTGACCTGGATCTACCTGCTTACCTGTACACACACCTGGCCCCCCTCCCCGCCCCTTCCCCCCTCCCCATCCACTGACTGACCCGCTGTTTCAATTTCTTCTTCGTCTTCATCTTGGTCAGCTGGTCACTTATTGCTGGTGGTGGTGGCGGTGGTGGTGGTGGTGGTGGTGGAGGTGGTGGTGGTGGTGGTGATGATTGTTTTAAGTTGTGGTTTTTGGGTGTGGTAAAAATTCTTGTGGTGGTGTTGTTGGTGGTAATGGTGATGGAGGTGACAGTGGTGGTAGTAGTAGTAGTAGTAGTAGTAGTAGTAGTAGTAGTAGTAGTAAAAGTAATAGTAGTAGTATCATCTTCATCCCCTCATCTTCATCGTCATCATCATCATCGTCATTTTTCATCCGTTTCCCACAAGTACAGATAAGAATTATGACTCTCTCTCTCTCTCTCTCTCTCTCTCTCTCTCTCTCTCTCTCTCTCTCTCTCTCTCTCTCTCTCTCTCTCTCTCTCTCTCTCTCTCTCTCTCTCTCTCTCTCTCTCTCTCTCTCTCTCTCTCTCTCTCTCTGTAGCTTTCTATCAAATATTTTCTTCGCAAATAAGGAAGCAACGCAAGACATATTTCCCCCTCCTCCTCCTCCTTCTCCTCCTCTTCCTCCTCCCCTGCATCTTCAATAATTATCTCTCTCATCTCATCTCATCTCACTTTCTTCAGATTTGCGGTCATATTAAATCTTCCTCTGCGACACACACACACACACACACACACACACACACACACACACACACACACACACACACACACACACACACACACAGACACACACACACACACACACACACACACACACATACACATAACAGCCCAAGCAAGAAACTTTCGCTTGGCTCATTATTGTGAAATTTACATAAAAAACTCCTAAGAATTTTACTTTTAATGTATTTTCGAGTAAGGCAAATAGCAAGTGTAATCGAAGGGGTCATTAGGACACTATATATGACACTTGATTTATACCCTGATTGAGTTCTAAGCGTTGAATGTAAAACTGTTCTGGATATGAAAAGGAAAACTGAAAAAAAAAGACGAGGAGAAGAAAGCAAGGATGAAAAGATATTGAAGGAAGATAGAGTGTTAGAACGATTTATATTTGCTTTCCTTTCCCACGTAAGTCACATTGGGGATGACATAAGGCTGACAATGAAAAACAGAAAAAAGAAACGAGAAGAAAGCACTGATGAAAAGATATTGAAGGAAGATAGACTGTTAGAACGATTTATATTTGCTTTCCTTTCCCACTTAAGTCACATTGGGGATGACATAAGGCTGATAATGAAAAAAGAGAAAAAAGACGAGGAGAAAACACTGATGAAAAGATATTGAAGGAAGATTGAGAGTTAGAACGATTTACATTTGCTTTCCTTTCCCATCTAAGTCACATTGGGGATGACATAAAGCTTACTCTGTTCATCAAGTGTACAGGGAAAGAATAAGATAACAAAAATAAAAGGAGTGTGCATCGGCCGGGAATCGAACCCGGGCCTCCCGCGTGGCAGGCGAGAATTCTACCACTGAACCACCGATGCTTGGGAAAGTGTGGAGATACAAGCATATAAATTTCTCACCCTACACACACACACACACACACACACACACACACACACACTCTCTCTCTCTCTCTCTCTCTCTCTCTCTCTCTCTCTCTCTCTCTCTCTCTCTCTCTCTCTCTCTCTCTCTCTCTCTCTCTCTCTCTCTCTCTCTCTCTCTCTCTCTCTCTCTCTCTCTCTCTCTCTCTTTTCCTCCTTTTTTGCATTTTCATTATTTGTTTTCCTTTCTGATTCTTTCCTTTCAATGTTATATTTTTCCTCCTCCTCCTCCTCCTCCTCCTCCTCCTTCTCCATAAAGTGATAACTGAAATGAGATCTGATTTAAAGAGGAAGGACCGGAAGGGATGATGAGAGGGAGGGAGGGAGAGAGATAAGGAAGGGAGGGAAGGAAAAGAGAAGGGAGAGGGAAGGGAAGAGGCGCTTTGCATCATATTAAATAGAATTGTGTATAGGTGTTGTTGATGATGATGGTGATGATTGTGATGATGATGATGGTGATGACAAGAGGTGATGGAGTAACGTGAGATGGTGATGATAGTGGTGATGATGATGATGATGAGTTTGTGTTTATAAGATGATATAGATAAAAGACTTATTAGGATGTTAAGTGATATAATGAGAGAGAGAGAGAGAGAGAGAGAGAGAGAGAGCATTAAGGATGTGGAGTGTGTGTGTGTGTGTGTGTGTGTGTGTGTGTGTGTGTGTGTGTGTGTGTGTGTGTGTGTGTCATGTCCAGTTATTTCGGTAATTTCCTTTTGACTTTCTCTCTGAATAGTATTTTAATTGAGGAGGAGGAGGAGGAGGAGGAGGAGGAGTTAGAAGAAGAAGAAGATGAAGAAGAAGAAGAAGAAGATGAAGAAGAAGAAGAAGAAGAAGAAGAAGAAGAAGAAGAAGAGGAAGAAGAAGAAAAGGAAAAAAGAAAAAAAGAGAAAAAAAGCGGAAGAGGAAGAAAATTAAAATAAAAGAAGATTCGGAAGAAGAGGAATGTCAGGTGGAAGAGGGATGCGGAGGTGGAAGAGGGCCAGGTGGAGAAGCTGGAGGAGGAGGAGGAGGAGGAGTTCACTGTAGCAGGGGTGTGTAAGGTATATCAGGGTCACTGGTGTAGCAGGGTGTGGGAGGATATCAGGGGGGTGGTGGGTCCAGGACACACCTCCGTCAGAAGTAGGTGGAGCTCTCTCTCTCTCTCTCTCTCTCTCTCTCTCTCTCTCTCTCTCTCTCTCTCTGTCACGTAAGAAAACGCCGGAACGGTCAAGTTGAGAGTTATGTGAACTTCCGCGCACGCACACACACACACACACACACACATACATATACACGTCATCGTTCAGACATTCTCAGACATTCCCGCGAGAGAGAGAGAGAGAGAGGGAAAGATAAAGTTTTTATGGCATGTCACAAGCATTGCAGTGGGTAGAAGGTACACACACACACACACACACACACACACACACACACACACACACACACACACACACACACACACACACACACACACACACACACACATCTCTACTAATTAAAGTTACGAATGGGAGAAAGTACAGAGCATGATAAAAACAGGAATAAGGAGACAGATTTAAATACCAACATTTCCTCTTCATTAATTAACACACACACACACACACACACACACACACACACACACACACACACACACACACACACACACACACACACACACACACACACACACATAGCGTAACCTAAGTTCCTCCAATTTATTCCTTCAAGCTTCCTTTTCGTCTCTCTCTCTCTCTCTCTCTCTCTCTCTCTCTCTCTCTCTCTTTATCCTTTATCTCTACCTGCTTTCCCTTCTCCAATCTCTTCGCATTCTCTCAAACTCTCTCTTTTAAGCAAATATATTAACTCCTCTTAGTAAAAAAACAAGAAGAAAAAAAGATGATCAAAACCTCTTCCTTCCTATAACATCTTCCTTATCTTCTCTTGCTAAGTCTTTTCAGTCCTCTCTCTTCATATCTTTTATCATCCCTTCCCTCCTTCCTCCTATCCTTTATCTTTCCTTCCTTCAGCTCCTCTTCATTACCGTACTTCCTGGCTCGTTCATCACCTTCCCCAAGTCCCTGTTCATCACTCCTCTTTATTGTATACTTCTCCATTACTCCTGTCTAAGGCTTTCTGTACTACCTCTTGAATTATACTCCTTCCCCTTAGGACCCTCAATCTCTCTCTCTCTCTCTCTCCCTCATGCGCACGCCTACTCCCATCTATTTCGTATGACATCATCTCTTGCAATCCTCCTCCTCCTCTTTCTCTTCCTCTTCTTCCTTCCTTGCTCTTCCGTCTCCCCTTCCCTCTTCCTCTTTATAAACGCTTGTGCTTCCATCCATTCCTTTAGACATCATCTTTATCAGGTCTCCTCCTCCTCCCCCTCCTCCTCTTCCTTCTTCTCTCCTTCCTTTCCCGTTACATAATCATCCTCTCTTCGCATTCTCAATATCTCCCCCTTTTCTCTTCTTCTTCTTCTTCTATTCTCTATCATCTTTGCAGTCGTCCTTAATTCTCTTGTTTATTTATCCTTTTCCTCTACATAATCATTCATTTTTATTTATTTTCTCCTTAATTTTATACCTTTTTGCATTTTCAATCTCTCTCTTTTCTCTTCTTCTCCCTCTTCTATTCTCTATCATCATTGCAGTCGTTCTTAATTCTCTTGTTTATTTCTCCTTTCCCTCTACATAATCATTCCTTTTTATTTATTTTCTCCTTAATTTTATACCTTTTTGCATTTTCAATCTCTCCCTTTTCTCTTTTATTCCACTTAACATATATTCCCTCTGACATCCTCCTCCCAATCTCCTCCTCCTCCTCCTCCTCCTCCTCCTCTTCCTCTTCCCTCTCCATACCCCTATTTTTCCATCTCCCTCATTCCTCTTCTCATCCTCTCCCTCTCCTTTTTTATATCCACTTCTACTTCCATCCTATGACATCATCTTCTTCAGTCTCCTCCTCCTTCTCCTTCTCTCCCCTCTACATCCTCACCACTACTTCTACTTCTCCCCTTCCTTTATCCCCCCTACAATCACCCCCTTCCCTTACACCCCTCTCGGTCATTGCTCTTCCCTTAACCCATGTCAATTATCCCCTTCCCTCTACTTCTCCTCCTCCTCCTTATTCTTCTTCTTCTATATCCTCACCCCCTCCTTCCCTTACACCCCTTCCCTCATATCCTTCCCCTCATACTCCTTTCCCTCCAAATCCTCACCCCCCCCACCTTTTCCATCTCCCATTCCTTTATACCCCCTTCCGTTTCCCCTTCTCAAATATCCTTTTTCAGCTACCCTCTTCCCCTCATTCCCCTTTCAATAACACCCCTTCACTCATACCCCTTTCAATCAACCCTTTCCCTTAAACGCCTCTTCATCCTCCTTTTCAACTACATACTCACCCTTAATCCTCCCATGTCCCATTTCCTGATACCCCCTTCCCTTATATCCCTTTCAATAACCCCCTTCTCTCATGCCCCTTCCGTCACCCCCTTCCCGTCGTGTGTCAGGCAAAGGGAGGGGGTGAAAACAGCGCCCGGGGGAACGGCGTAACGGGACTGGCCGCCGCAGGTATTCCATTCATTCCCGAAGTGTGTGTGTGTGTGTGTGTGTGTGTGTGTGTGTGTGTGTGTGTGTGTGTGTGTGTGTGTGTGTGTGTGTGTGTGTGTGTGTGTGTGTGTTGCTCTGCTTGTATGGATGGGGCCAGCTGGAGGAGGAGGAGGAAGAGGAGGAGGAGGGATAGAATGAGCAACGTGGGAATTTTCTATACTAAGGAGTGTTTATCTTTTTCAGAAGGAGGAAGGGAAGAAAAAGGAGGAGGAGGAGGAGGAGGAGGAGGAGGAAGAAGAAGAAGAAAAGGAAGTATTTCTTATAGTATATGAAATTAGGTAAACTGAGGTTGTATATGTCAAAATTAATGTAAAGGAAAAAATAACCAAAAAACACATCAATCTATATAAGGAAAACAAAACGAGATGCAAATTAGTTAAGAAAATAAGTAAATACACAGACAAAAAGAAACATAAACAAACAAACAAGTAAGAGAAAACAAAATGGTGTTATATAAAATTACATATCATCATCATCATCATCATCACCACCATCGACACCATTACCTGTTCACTGTCCCTCCTCGTTAATTAGGCGTCCTGCAGGTGTTGTCCTTACCTTCGTCCGTATAACACTTACCTGGAGGAGAGAAAAAGAGAGTAAAGAAATTAAGTAGGAATGAGATGATAAAAAAAACTACAACAATTAAGTATACAAAGAAAGGAAGGAAGAAAGGAAGGAAGGGAGAAAAGAATGAAGGAAAGAGAGAAATAAAGAAAGAAAGAAAGATTGATAGAAAGAAAGAAAAAATAAAAACAACCACGATAAAACGAAAAGACAAAATTACAAAAAAAATATGACACTGTATGATTAAAAAAAAGAAAACTGAATAAATAATTGATAGTAGTAGTAGTAGTAGTAGTAGTAGTAGTAGTAGTAGTAGTAGGGGAGGGGGCAGGGGGGAGGGGGGAGGGGGAGAATTTTCCAAGCGTATCCGAAAATCTATAGAAAGCTGCGAAAGACACGCTTTTTCATCATCTCTCTCTCTCTCTCTCTCTCTCTCTCTCTCTCTCTCTCTCTCTCTCTCTCTCTCTCTCTCTCTCTCTCTCTCTCTCTCTCTCTCTCTCTCTCTCTCTCTCTCTCTCTCTCTCTCTCTCTCTCTCTCTCATCCTCCATTGATTGCTTACATCGCATCACTAATTTCGTATTCGCTTTAAACGCCTTTCTATTTTTTTTTTTTTTGTTAATTCACGTCTATGTCTTCCCAAATATTTACTCTCTCTCTCTCTCTCTCTCTCTCTCTCTCTGTAAGTTGTCCCCTTGACCGACTTTCTTCACATTCCTTGATAGATTTGCCTAATTATATTGTTTTTCCTTGAAGTGTGAAAGTGTGTGTGTGTGTGTGTGTGTGTGTGTGTGTGTGTGTGTGTGTGTGTGTGTGTGTGTGTGTGTGTGTTTTACGTTGTTGCCTATTGCGCCGATAGGCATCTTCCCGGTGCGGCCTGATGGTCGGCCCAGCCCGTTCTGGCGCAGGCGAGTGTTTATAGTGGCGCCATCTTGTGTGTGTGTGTGTGTGTGTGTGTGTGTGTGTGTGTGTGTGTGTGTGATAGATAAATAGATAGATAGATACAGAGAGAGAGAGAGAGAGAGAGAGAGAGAGAGAGAGAGAGAGAGAGAGAGAGGGGCCAGACAAGCAAACGCAGACAGACAGACAGCTTTCTTTCACTTCCTTCCTGCATGGACACACACACACACACACACACACACACACACACATACACACACACACACACACACACACACACACACACACACACACACACACACACACACCTGCAGCGGCTCCACCTAGGAAGCATATCACGTTTTTATGCTTTGAGCTGCATAATTTCGGACAAAATAGAAGATTGACTTTCTCCTCTCTCTCTGTCTCTCTCTCTCTCTCTCTCTCTCTCTCTCTCTCTCTCTCTCTCTCTCTCTCTCTCTCTCTCTCTCTCTCTCTCTCTCTCTCTCTCTCTCTCTCTCTCTCTCTCTCTCTCTCTCTCTCTACCTGTCCGTTGAGATATCTAATACCCTATCTATCTATCAATCATCCTCTTTATCTATCTTATTCTCTCAATCGTCGGTTATTTCGTCCGTGGCATTGTGGCCCAAATCTTACACTGTCTGAAATTTTGTTAATCCAGTTTTCTTTTTTGGATGCGTTACTTGTCAACCTCGTAATCATAACCATTGTCAAACCAAGGTGCTGGTGGTGTCAATCATGGGTCACCTACGAGTTCCATTTTTCTTTAGGCTCCGTTCAAACTGTACCGACTCCGGGCCACGACAACACAGCGACTCAGGGCACACGAGGTCTTGGCTGTGGAACGTTGATGTGAAAGGGTCGCACATGGTCGGAAAGAGGTCTGGAAACGATCGCCGGATGCTAAGTCGGCACAGTTTGAAAGGGGTGTAGAAGTCGCTGGGTTGTCGTGCCCCAGAGTCGGAACAGTGTGAACGGGGCCTTCCCTTTCGAATCATTCACTTAATTATTTTTCCTTTTAACAGTAACGAAAGACGGAGCAAGAGAAGATAAAGAAGTAATCGTGTATATTTTCCCCTTTGAGATAAGTACAATATTCTCCCCCGTTAACATCCGTGCGAATTAGGACAGTGCGTACAGATTGAAATACATACCTTACGCGAATCATTCAGTTCATTTTTTTTCCTTTTAACAGTAACGAAAGACGGAGCAGTCGAAGATAAAGAAGTAATCGTGTATATTTTTCCCTTTGACATATATACGTACAAAATACACACACAAAAAGAAACATAAATAAACAAAACAACAAAACAAGTAGAAAATAAAATGGTGCTCTTTAAAATTGTATACCCTCATCATCATCATCATCATCACCACCACCATGTAACATCCGTGCGAATTGGGACAGTGCGTACAGATTGGCAAACATACCTTACGCGAATGACCCCGTGAAATATTTGTATGCAAGGACACGGGCCCAGCTTCCGACATCCGGGTTACCTGTGTTTACCTTCGCGGCCCAGGTATACACACACAGGTAATTGGGGGGGTGAGAGAGGAAGAGAGGGTAGGAGGAAAGGGGGAAGGAGGGGGAGTCTCAGCAGGATATAGGCGAGATGGAAAAAAAGGGGGGAAGAGGTAGGGGAGGGAAAGGTGTGGGGGGGAGGGGGAATGTGTGTGTGTGTGTGGGTGTGTGTGTGGGTGTGTGGGGGGGG
>NC_066510.1:30919492-30924492 GCF_024679095.1 Eriocheir sinensis | reverse complement strand
GTGTGTGTGTGTGTGTGTGTGTGTGTGTGTGTGTTGATGACTCTGCTACAATCCGAGTTTTAGGAGGTAAATAGAAAACAACACACACACACACACACACACACACACACACACACACACACACATACAAGTTAGATCTAATGCCCTTAAAAAAATATTAGTAGTGTAGTAGCCTAATAGCAGTCTCTCTCTCTCTCTCTCTCGTCTGGTGGTGGTATGTATGTCTGTCTGTCTGTAGCTGTTTGTTTTGTCTGAAGTGGCGCGCGACGGTCCTTATTAGCGAGAGAGAGAGAGAGAGAGAGAGAGAGAGAGAGAGAGAGAGAGAGAGAGAGAGAGAGAGAGAGAGAGAGTTGCTATTACTACTACTACAGCTGTCATCATAAACATCTACTATTACTGCCACTACTACTACTACTACTACTACTATTACTACTACTACTACTACTACTACTACTACTATATAAGCAATCAGAAAGTAGGCAAGACAAAGCAAGCACACATAACCGGATCTTCTAGCAAGCAAGCAAACGAGAGAGAGAGAGAGAGAGAGAGAGAGAGAGAGAGAGAGAGAGAGAGAGAGAGAGAGAGAGAGAGAGAGAGAGAGAGAGAGAGAGAGAGAGAGAGAGAGAGAGAGAGAGAGAGACTGTTCTTGTTATCTTGTTCTTGTTAGAAAGTTTAATTAATCATGTTTCTATTTTTGGTTCCGTTAGCTTTGTGTGTGTGTGTGTGTGTGTGTGTGTGTGTGTGTGTGTGTTTTGTTTGCTTGAAGACGTTAAACAGAGAGAGAGAGAGAGAGAGAGAGAGAGAGAGAGAGAGAGAGAGAGAGAGAGAGAGAGAGAGAGAGAGAGAGAGAGAGAGAGAGAGAGAGAGAGAGAGAGAGAGAAGGGGGGTGGGGGGGGGAAGGGGTACTAATCCAGTATAGACGTGAACTAGGCTAAAAGGGAAAGAAAGGAAGTTAACAGGTGAAGGAATGTAGAGGAAAAAAAGGGGAGGAAAAAAGGAAGACGAGGAGGAGGAGGAGGAGGAGGAGGAGGAGGAGGAGGAGGGGAAGGAAGTGGGTATTGGAAAGGGGTGAGGGAGGAGGAGGAGGAAGGAAGGGAAAGGAGGTTAATAGTTAAAACGAAGAAAATGGTATGAGGAGGAGGAGGAGGAAGAGGAGGAAAAGGTAGACGAAGAAATTAAGGCGAAAAAAAAACAGGAAACGGACAAGAAGAGAAAGAAGTAACAAACGATCAACAAAGAACGAGAACAAGAGTACACAGAAGAACAAAAAGAACAGGAAGGAGAAGCAAAAAAATAAAAATAAAAGCAAATGGCAAAAAAAAGAAGAAAACAAAATCAATAACAAAAGAAAACAAAGGAAAACGAACAGGAGAGAAAGGAGGAAGTATGAATGACTAAAATGATGATGATGATGATGATGGAATTACAAAGCAGGAGAAAGAATGGTGTGAAGAAGAAGAGGAGGAGGAGGAGGAATAAGAGAAAGGTAGATGAAGAAAATATGAAGAAAAAGTAGAAATAGTTAAGGAAATGAAGAAAGAAACACAAAGGAACACAAAGGAAGAACAAACAATATCAGCAGGAGGAGATGGAATAAGAGAAAGGTAGATGAAGAAAATATGAAGAAAAAGTAGAAATAGTTAAGGAAATGAAGAAAGAATGGTGTGAGGAGAAGGAACACAAAGGAACACAAAGGAAGAACAAACAATATCAGCCGGAGGAGATGGAATAAGAGAAAGGTAGATGAAGAAAATATGAAGAAAAAGGAGACATAGTTAAGGAAAGGAAGAAAGAATAGTGTGAGGAGAAGGAACACAAAGGAACACAAAGGAAGAACAAACAATAGCAGGAGGAGGAGGAAAAGCATTAGAAAAAGTGAACGTAGAATTGAAAAGGAAACAGAAAAATGAGAAATAACGAACAACAACAATCATAAAAACAATAACAACAATAATTACAGAAATATAAAACAGGGAAAACACGAACGAGAGAAAAAAACAAAAGAAAATTAAAACAAAAACAAAGAAAGATCAAGAAGCGACAGACGAGGAGGAAGAATGACTTACAACACACTGAACGAACTTACAACACACGAGAGAAGAAAAAAAAAGAAGAATACGGAAACACCAACAGACTAACGCGAGACCTGTGGCAGATAACAGGCCAAAAAAAAAGTAGATATGGAAGAAAAGAAAAAAAGAAGAAAACTAAGAACAGAAAGGAGGTAGGAGGGAGATAAAAAGAGAGATGTTACGAGGAGTTTGAGTACGTGGTTATGGCCGGACGTGAATGAGGGTGATTGGGGAAAAAAGGAAGAGGGGAGGAAAGGGGAGGACGGGGAAGGTAGGGGAAGTGTAATGAGGGTAGGAAGATTGGGGAAAAAAGGGAAGGGGGGAGGGAAGGGGAGGAAGGGGAAGGTAGGGGAAGGAAGGGGAAGGTAGGGGAAGTGTTATGAGGGTAGGAAGAAGGGGAAAAAGGGAATGGGGGAGGAAAGGGGAGGAAGGGGAAGGTAGGGGAAGGAAGGGGAAGGTAGGGGAAGCTGGGTTATGAGGGTAGGAAGATTGGGGGAAAAAGGGAAGGGGGGAGGAAAGGGGAGGAAGGTGAAGGTAAGGGGAGGAAGGGGAAGGTAGGGGAAGGAAGGGGAAGGTAGGGGAAGGAAGGGGAAGATAGGGGAAGTGTTATGAGGGTAGGAAGATTGGGGAAAAAAGGAAGGGGGGAGGAAAGAGGAGGAAGGGGAAGGTAGGGGAAGGAAAGGAAAGGGAATGGCTGGGTTAGTGAGTCCGCCCGTGGGGTTGTGTATAGGGATGGAAGAAGAAAGGGAGAAAGGGCAGTAGAGATAGTAGAGAGGAAGAGAAGGAGAGGCAGAGAAAGACGCAAAAAAAGAAGAGAGGGAGAAATGGAGGATGAAAAGGAGAAGAGAGAGAGAGAGAGAGAGAGAGAGAGAGAGAGAGAGAGAGAGAGAGAGAGAGAGAGAGAGAGAGAGAGAGAGAGAGAGAGAGAGAGAGAGAGAGAGAGAGAGAGAGAGTGTGTGTGTGTGTGTGTGTGTGTGTGTGTGTGTGTGTGTGTGTGTGTGTGTGTGTGTAAATATAGGCTTTGTAGAGTGTTTTCTCCAGTGTATACTAACTGAGGGAAACACACACACACACACACACACACACACACACACACACACACACACCACTCTACAAAACAGATGATGCTTATTTTTTAGTCCGTGGGAAACTTGGCCACACATGTCACCTGTTCACACGTGTTGAAATTATTATTCCTATTAATCAACCCTGAGGAGGAGGAGGAGGAGGAAGAGGAGGAGGAAGAGGAGGAGGAATGAAGAAGGAGAAGTATAATGAAGGAAAGGCTGAGATAGTAGTAGTAGTAGTAGTAGTAGTAGTAGTAGTAGTAGTAGTAGTAGTAGTAGTAGTAACAATAATAATAACAATAATAACAAAAATAATAACAATAATAACAATAATAACAATGATAATAATAATAATAATAATAATAATAATAATAATAATAATAATAATAATAATAATACAAAGGAAGGAAGAAACCATAGGCTGTACACACACACACACACGCACACACACACACACACCTCCATTAACCCTTCCCGTCCTTAATCATCATGTCTGTGTGTGTGTGTGTGTGTGTGTGTGTGTGTAGTACCTGTTGATGTGCGGCTTCCGTCCCATCACACACACACACACACACACACACACACACACACGCACATAGAGGGGTCAGGTCATCACATCTATTCCTCTTCTTTTTATTTTTCTTCTTCTTTTCTTCTTCTTCTTCTTTTTATTTTTCTTCTTCTTCTTCTTCTTCTTCTTCTTCTTCTTCTTCTTCTTCTGTTTCTCTCTATTAATTCCTATCTTCCATTCTCTTATTTTTTTTCATTGGTCTGGTTCCTCCTCCTCCTCCCTCATTCCTTCCTTTCCTTCCTTTCCTTCATTCACCTTCCTTTCCATATGTTGTTTTCTTTCTTTCTCCTTTAATTCTTCGTGTCCTTTTTCCCTCCTTCTCTCCTCTTTCCTTCCTCTCTCTCTCTCTCTATTTCTGTTTATCCTTTTTTTCTCTCCTCCTCCCCCTCTTTCCTCCATATCTCCTTCGTTTTCCTCCTTCTTCCACATTTCCTGCATTATATTACTCTCTCTCTCTCTCTCTCTTTTCCTTCCTTCCTTTCATAATTCCTTATAGCCTACTACTGTACCCTTTTCTCTCTGCTACCTCTCCTTCTTCTTCTTTCCCATCTCCCCATAACACCAACTATCCTCCTCCTCCTCCTGTTGTTCTCCTTTCTCTTCCTTTCTCCCTCCCTCCCTTCCTCCCCTTCCTTTCTCCCCATCCTCCCAACCTTCCCTCCATCACTCCCACAATTATCAGAGCGACAATTACCTGGGCAAGTGAAAATGACGTCTCTACTTAACATTAGAAGGGTAGACATCAATCACGAGAGAGAGAGAGAGAGAGAGAGAGAGAGAGAGAGAGAGAGAGAGAGAGAGAGAGAGAGAGAGAGAGAGAGAGAGAGAGAGAGAACATCCTCCACTTATCTCCCATAGCCACAGGAATTTATCTCCAGCTCCTCCTCCTCCTCCTCCTCCTCCTCCTCCTCCTCTTCCTCCTCCTCCTCCTCCTCCTCTATAAATCAAGCAACGAATCAAGCTGTCATTTTAGAGAGAAGAAATATTGTAGCTTATGGAAGAAGAAAAAGAAGAAGAAAACAGGAGAAGAAGAAGAAAAAGAAAAAGAAGAAGAAGAAGAGTATCGTATCAACAATAACAACAACAACAACAACATCATCCTAGACTATTTCATTGAAGTTTGCTCTCTCTATATCTATCTATCTATCTATCTATCTATCTAACTTTCAGCCAAATTTAGAGAGAGAGAGAGAGAGAGAGAGAGAGAGAGAGAGAGAGAGAGAGAGAGAGAGAGAGAGAGAGAGAGAGAGAGAGAGAGAGAGAGAGAGAGAGAGAGAGAGAGAGAGA
>NC_066510.1:30906992-30911992 GCF_024679095.1 Eriocheir sinensis | reverse complement strand
AGAGGAGGAGGAGGAGGAGGAGGAGGAGGAGGAGGAGAGGAACGCATACAACTACTTAATTCAACAGACCGACTAACGGAAGGAAGAAATGAGAGATGGAGGGAAGGAAGGAGGGAGGGAGGGAGGGAGGGAAGAAGCAAGGGAAGGGAGAAAGAAGGAAAGGAGGGAGGGAAGACAAAAGAGGAACTAGAAGGAAAGAAGGAGAGAAGATGGAGGGTGAAGGAAGAGAAGAAGGGGAAGGAGGTATACAAGAGGAGGGAGAAGGAAGGGAAGAAGGGAGGAAAGAGTAGAGGGACGCAGGGAGAAGGAAGGGAAGAAGGGAGGGAAGAAGGGAGGTTAGAGAAGAAGGACGCAGGGAGAAGGAAGAGGAGAAGAGAGGAAAGACAAGAGGAAGGGAAGGTAGGAGGGAGGAGAGAAAGAAGAGAAGGGGAAGATGGAGAAAGAGAAAGAGCTCCCTACCTTCCCACTCTACCGATAACAGTGTACGGTAATGGTGTAGTACAGATGGGATTCGATACAGTACGGTTACGGTCGTTGTGTTCATCTCCAACTGCGTGTATGTGTGTCAGTGGTACAGCCGATTAATGTCTTGTTGATTCCCGTTCTTTATCTCTTGCTCAGAAAAATTTTAGTCCGTTCGGGAAACTCCTCAGACAGTTTCAATGTTTACCCCAAAGAGCATTTTATAATATCCTTTTTCTTGGCTGCAGTAAGGATATGAAGTCACCCGTATAATTTTTAACTTATATTCTATTTAGGATTTCATATTCACTCACACGCGACAAGAAAATGCAGCGATCTATATAATTTTCAAGTCACATTCTCCTTAATTCAGATTTTCACACACACGGTAGAAAAAAAAAAAAATCTGTTATTTTTCATTCATACGCTTCTCATTTATCATATTCATCACACACACAAAAAAAGCAATCTTAATCATTTTCAAACCATACTCTACTCAGGATTTCATATTCACACATGGTAGAAAAATGAAGCAATCTTAATCATTTTCAAACCATATTCTATTTAGGATTTCATATTCACTCACACGCGACGAGAAAATGCAGCGATCTATATAATTTTCAAGTCACATTCTCCTTAATTCAGATTTTCACACACACGGTAGAAAAAATAAAGCAATCTTAATCATTTTCAAACCATACGCTACTCAGGATTTCATATTCACACACACGGTAGAAAAAAATGAAGCAATCTTAATCATTTTCAAACCATACTCTACTCAGGATTTCATATTCACACACATGGTAGAAAAAAATGAAGCAATCTTAATCATTTTCAAACCATACTCTACTCAGGATTTCATATTCACACACACGAAGCAAAAAAGAAATATAGCTGCTACCTGTATGTGTGTGTGAGGTGCGCGGTGGAGTGGATCAGTTGATTTATAGTTCCTTACTGATCGGAGGATGGGAAAAAGAAGGAAAGAAAAAAATTCCCACCGCTGAGAAATCATGAAGGAATATAGCCCTGTTTATATAGTAGTAGTAGTAGTAGTAGTAGTAGTAGTAGTAGTAGTAGTAATAGCAGTAGTAGTAGTAGTAGTAGTAGTAGTAGTAGTAGTAGTAGTAGTTGTTGTTGTTTTTGTTGTCATTGTTTTTTGAGAGAGGAGCTGATGATGATGATGATGATGATGATAGTTTGAAATGACTCACCACCCCCTCCCCTTACACCCCCAATCTTCCCCTACCCCCCCAAAAAACATGACCTTGCGTGGTTGAGTCCCGCTTCGCCGGAAATCTCAGTCTCTGGGTCAACCAATCACCTGACGAGTTCGCCTTCGCTCGTGACGTCACCGAGGCCAGGCACCAATCAGAGGCCAGGAACGCGAGGAAAGGGATTACGTCATCGCCCGAGAGAGCCAATGGGAGCGCGGCATTGGCTGGTCCACCGTTATTCGCAGGTCAGTTTTAGTGAGTCGGTTAGTCTGTCAGTCACGGGGGTGGATAGTTTAAAGGGGTGGTTGGACGCTTCGTGAAAAAAAAAAGGGCGGGAAAAAGAAAGAAAAAAAGAAGAGGAAATGGACTGGAGGAGGAAGGAGGAGGAAGAAGTGGTTAAATGGTTCGCGTATATTGTCTTGTTTTTTTTTTTGTTTGTTTGTTTTGTTTACTTTATTTATGTTTATGCCTGTCTGTTTGTGTGTAAGTTTGTTCGCCTTTAATTAAATATGTCTGTCTGTTTATTTCCTACATCATTTCTGTTCTACTTATGTTTTGTTTTCTTTGTTTGTTTTTGTTTACCTTATTTATGTTTGTGCCTGTCTGTTTGTAAGTGTGTAAGTTTGTTCGCCTTTTATTTAGTCTGTCTGTTCATTTCCTACATCATTTCTGTTCTACTTATGTTTTGTTTTCTTTGTTTGTTTTTGTTTACCTTATCTATGTTTGTGCCTGTTTGTTTGTAAGTGTGTAAGTTTGTTTGCCTTTAATTAAGTCTGTCTGTCTGTTCATATCTTACATTAGTTCCGTCCTTTTTTTTTTTTTTTGCTTTGTTTTCTCAGTCTGCCTGTCAGTTGTTGTTTTTTTGTTGTTTTTTGTCTGTTCGTGTCTTCATAACTCTGTCACTTTTTTATGTCTGTCTGTCTGTTAATCTGTATCTGCCTCAGTTTGTCTGTCTATATTTGTCCGTTGCTGTTAATCTGTCATTCTCCGTCGTTGCTAATTATGTCTGTTTTTGCTAGTCTCCCCTGTATGTCTGTCTGTCTTTGCTAATCTGTCTATTTGTCTGTCTGTCTGTATATCTATCTCTATATGTCTCTGTCTATCAATCTGTCTATCTGTCTGTCTATATGTCTGTCTGTCTATCTATCTGTCTACCTGTCTGTCTTTAATGATATGTCAATCTGTATCTGTCTGCCTCTCTCTCTCTCTCTCTCTCTCTCTCTCTCTCTCTCTCTCTCTCTCTCTCTCTCTCTCAACTCCTACCCCACCCCCATTCCTCCTCCTCCTCCTCCTCCTCCTCCACCCTCACCCCCGCGACCCTCACGTCTCGGCCAGCGGAGGAAGTGGTTGCTGTCGCCTTAAATTCCAGGCTTCTCGGAGCATCTACTTAAAAAAGGAGACTGAAGGATTTCCAGCTGGCTAATTATCACACACACACACACACACACACACACACACACACACACACACACACACACACACACACATTTATATACACACCCATCCCTCTCTCCTTTCTATTCGGGTTTTTTTTTTTTTTTGCTTACTTTCTCCTTCCTTTCTTTATTTTCTTTCTTTATTTATTTTCTTTCACACTTTCTTCAATTTTCCTTTTTTTCTTTTTTTGGTCTAGTCACACACATTTATATATACATACGTTCACTCTCTTTCTTTCTTTCTTTCTTTCTCTATCTTACTTTCTCTCTCTCTTTATTTTACTAACTTTCTTTTATTTTCTTTCACATTTTTCTTTTTTTCCTTTCATTTTGGCGTCTATTCCTTTTTTTTATGACCTGTTTTTTGTATTATTTTCTGCACACTTTTTTTCTTTTCTTCCTTTTTTTCCTCATTTTTTTATTTCCCTTTCTGTCTACCTTTTCTCTCCTTCCATTTTTCCCTTTGCAACATACTATTTTTTTCTTTGTTTACTTTCTTCTCCTTTCCATTCTCTTCCTTCCTTCTTTTTATTCCCCTCTCGTTTTCTCTCCTTCTTTTCCTTCTTCTTCTCGTCTTCTTCTCTCCATTCTGTCTTCCACATACTCATTATCTCTCCTCCTCCTCCTCCTCCTCCTCCTCCTCCTCCTCGTTATTATTCATGTCCACTTCCTCCAGTAACTTTCTCCTCCCCTCCTTTCCTCCCACTCCTCCATCCTCTCTCTCTCTCTCTCTCTCTCTCTCTCGTCATTCCATTGCACGTGCAGGCAAGTATTTATGCATTGTGTGTGTGTGTGTGTGTGTGTGTGTGTGTGTGTGTGTGTGTGTGTCCATCCATCCATCCATCCATCCATTCATTCATCCATCTTCCCCTTCCTTCGTCTCTTCCCCTCTCTCTCTCTTTTTTTTACGCCTATAGCGCCGGTAGGCTTGCTTGACGGGCCTGGATGGTGTTCGGCCCCAGCCCGTCATGGCGCAGACAAGTGTTTATAGTGGCGCCATCTCTCTTTGCCTCTCTCTCTCTTACTCTCCTCCCCTCTTTGCTCTTCTCTCCCCTTCCTCCTTCCTTCCGTCCTCACTTCAATTCCTCTCCTGTCCCTCCTCCCCCTGCATATTCTTCCCCTTCCCTCCTTTTCCCCTTCCTTTTTCCCTCCCCTTCCCAACCACTTTCCTTCCCCCTCTCATCCTATGTTCTCTCCCCTTCCCTTACATATTCTCCCTTTCATTCTTGTATTCCCATGCCCTCCCTTACCCACGCTTCCTCCTCTTCCTCCTCCCCTTCCCTCATGTCTTCCCTTCCTCTCATCCCTTGCTCTGACCCCCTTCCCTTTCTCCCTCCTCATGATTTCTCACTTTTCATCTCTTCCTCTCCTTCTCCTCCTCTCCCTTCCCCTACCCTCATCAGCCTCTCCTCTCCCCACTCCTCCAAACTCCTTCCCCTTCCCACCAGCTCTCTCTCCCTCCCCCACTCCTTAACTCCATTTGCATACCCTCCCCTCCTCCACTCCTGACTCTTCCTCTCTCCCCCCCTTTCATTCCCCCATCCCTCTTCCCTCTCCCCCCCCCCTACCAGTTACTGCAAGCCCGTGCGAATTCGTCATTTTTTAAACCCACGCGCTCAATGGAAGGACTTATAACAGGGTCCATCTGTATTGTATTGCTGTTGTTGTTTTTGGTCTTTTTTTTCTCCGACATCTCCACCAACTTGACTCTTATCGCTTGTGTATCTGTTAGAGGGAAAGAGAAAGGAAGGGAATGGAAGAGAGGAGAGGAGAGGAGGAGAGAGAAGAATAGGGGGAGAGAAAAAATATAAAGCAAACAAGTCACTCTATGCACCCCACTCTCTTCCTCTTAATCTCCTCCTACTCCTCCTCTTCCTCCTCTTCC
>NC_066510.1:30694492-30896992 GCF_024679095.1 Eriocheir sinensis | reverse complement strand
TCAATCATTTGCTTTTACTTTCTCTTCTCTCCGTTCTTCTTTCTCTCAGTGTCTCCTCTGTTTACTCGACTTCCTCCTTGCCCTTCCTCCATTCCCTCCATTCCTTTCTTCTCTCCTTCCCCTCTTCCCTGTTTCCTTTCCTCTCTCACTCCTTTTTTTGCTTCCTTAATCCATCCTCGGTATAAAATCTGTGGTATGTTCTTACGCTTTCTCCAAGACACTTTTTTTTTCTCTTCTCTCTCTCTCTCTCTCTCTCTCTCTTCTTCGCTAACATGTTCTTTTCTACTCTCTCCGTTTCCTTTTTTTTCCTTTTCCACCTTCTCTCCTTTCTTTTCTCTTTATGTCTCCTTCTTTCTTCCTCATTTCCTTCTTCCTTTCTTTCCTCCTCCTCCATTATCTGTACTCGAATTCCTGTCATAGAAGAAGTACATTATAATCTTCCTCTTATCTGACATCCCTTCTCTTTTCCTCCTTTCCTCTTTCTTTATCGTCTCCCTCCTCCCTTTCTTTTCCTATCTGTACCTAAAATCCTGCTATAAAAATACTTTAATCACTTATTCTATCTACCTTTTTCCCTCTCTCTCTCTCTCTCTCTCTCTCTCTCTCTCTCTCTCTCTCTCTCTCTCTCTCTCGTCCTTAAATCCTTGTACCCAAAAGCTACTCTGTCGGTCTTTCTTCCTATTTTTCATCCCCCCATCCTCTCTCTCTCTCTCTCTCTCTCTCTCTCTCTCTCTCTCTCTCTCTCTCTCTCTCTCTCTGAATGGATAACTTTCTTTGGCTTCCTCCCTTGTCCCTCCTCCTCCCTTTCCCTACCTCCTCCTTCCTTTCCCTCCTCCCCCCCCTCTCCCACTCCTTCCTGACCCCCTCCCCCCCTCCTCCCACCACCCTTCCCAGGACAGGTAATGGTTGGCACGGATACGAAATGTGTGTCAAGGTCTCACGGTCCTTCTTAACTGTTCTCTCCCTCCCTCCCTCCCTCCCTCCCTCCCCCTTTACCTCCCTCCCTCTTTCCTTTCCTTTCTCAGTCCTTTCTTTTACTTTCTCTCCTCTGCCTTTCTCTTTTCTCTCCCTTCGTCCTTTCTTTTGCCTTCTTTTCCTCCCTTAATTGCTCCTCTTCTTTCATCTCTTGTGTTTTCTTTCCAGCCTCCTCTCTCTCTCTCTCTCTCTCTCTCTCTCTCTCTCTAACTAAAATACCGCAGCAAATTTATGCATCCCAATTCTCACTGCCTACTTTTTCTTCTTCCTCGTCTCTGCTAACTCCTCCTCCTCCTCCTCCTCCTCTTCCTCCTTCACCACAATCAATCATCGACAATGTTTGATAAGAAACTTCCATCTTGATAAAACAAAAATTCTGCATCATTAGCCATCGTGGGAGAAGAGTTATTAGGGACGCTCTCTCTCTCTCTCTCTCTCTCTCTCTCTCTCTCTCTCTCTCTCTCTCTCTCGGGGTGGGTGGGTGAAAGCGTCGGAAAGAGTAAGTTAACGCAATCACGTCTGTTAATTCTACTTCGATTTCGGCAAAGATTTTAAGATTCCATTTGAGAACAATTTGGGCGGAAGGACGAGAGAGAGGGAAGCGATGGCAGTGATAAGTAGAGAGAGAGAGAGAGAGAGAGAGAGAGAGAGAGAGAGAGAGAGAGAGAGAGATTCCAGGCTATACGTATTATTGGAAATTTAATGAACTGTAGCCTACTTTAAAATTGAAATCGTATCAGAGGTTAATAATTGGAGAGAGAGAGAGAGAGAGAGAGAGAGAGAGAGAGAGAGAGAGAGTCAGTCTTCTCTTTACTATTGCTAAATTTAATGTAAGTACTCTAGCCTACTTAGAAATCGTATCAGTGGTAGATAATAATTGGAACCAGAGAGAGAGAGAGAGAGAGAGAGAGTCAGTCTTCTCTTTGTTATTGCTAAATTTAATGTAAGTACTCTAGCCTACTTAGAAATCGTATCAGTGGTAAATAATAATTGGAACCAGAGAGAGAGAGAGAGAGAGAGAGAGAGAGAGAGAGAGAGAGGCTATTATAAGTGTTTCTACAGAGTAACGTACATAATCGTTATTATATATACGTAATCCTAATAATATGTAAACAATCATATTCTAACCCCCCTTGACACAACTTGATATCACCACAAAAGAAAACGTTTCCAGACAACTATTAAAGGAGAAAAAATATGGAACAGACGGTGAGCATCCCTGACTGACACATTAAACTAGCGCATGTATAATAAACTAACACCTTTCTCTTATTCCTACAGCAGGTATGAAGCTGTACATAAAGGACTTACTGAGAAAAATAAGGAAATACGAATGCCAGGGAAATTTCGAAGTGCTTTGACAATTCTGCGCACCCTGCACTGGCCCCCTTCATTATAAAACCCATTAACGACTAATCTATCTATGCCATGCTTTTCACATATAGCTTGATATGGTGACGAAATACTCTCAAGACAACTTATTGAATACGGAAGGAAAGTTAAATCCTCTAATAAATAAGCAATACCGATCGAGAAAAAGATAAATATATGAATACATGGTTTGACAATCCTGCGCACCCTTCACTGGGCCCCCATCAACATACAAGCCATTTTCTCCTAACTTACGGACGCAGTTCCCTTCCCACAGCTTGATAAAGTCACTAAATACTCTCAAGACAATTTACTGTACATGGGAGGAAAGTTACACCCTCCCATAATCATACAATACAGAAAAAGTAAAATAGATAGGCCTACACCGTGGTTTGACATTTCTGCGCACCCTTCACTGGGCCCCTATATAATACAGTATAGCCATTTTCTCCTAGCCTATCATTGCAATCCCCTTCACGCACCTTTACATAGTCACTAAATACTCTAAAGACAACTTAAATGTATACTGGAGGAAAGTAAGCCTTCTGTTCATCATACAATCCAAAAATTAAGAGAATGCAACGTGGTTTAACAAATCTGCGCACTCTTCATTATAAAACCCAATAACTTCTACCCTATCAAGACAATCCCTTTCACAGAGCTTATTATAATCACGAAATATACTCAAGACAACTTACTGTACACTGGAGAAGCGGGAATTGACTCCTTGACTTCATAAAATAGTAATACTTAAATACACTTCCGACACGACACTCGACATGGACACTAACCCTTGCATCGACACACCCTTCATTACAAAACCCAATAACTTCTACCTTATCAATGCCATACCCTTCACAGAGCTTATTATAGTCATGAAATACTCTCAAGACAACTTACTGTACACTGGAGAACCGGGAAATGCCTCCTTGACTTCATAAAACAGTAATACTTAAATACACTTCCGACACGACACTCGACATCAACACTACACTTGCGCGCGCACTGAATGATGGTTCTTTTTTTCTAGTTGATTGATCTAATGAAATAAAAAGAATGAATAAATAATAATAATAATAAACGAGTAATAATTAATAAATGAGTAACTCGTCTGTAAATGCCTGTATATGTTCGTATGTGTTAATTTTAGTAGTTTTCTTCGTGTATATTTACCTATGCTCAATCCCCCTTATTGACCTGCGTTGTTTACTCTAAAAAGTATATATAAAAAGAGCAAGTAATAATGCCTTAACCCGGTAGCTGTGTTGCCCGCGCCTCGTGACGTCATCGGTAAACAACAACAACACACCTGCCGCCGCCCAGCTGATCCTGGCGTCCCTGCATTCCACGGCGATTTTTGTTCCTTTCGAGCAGCCACAGGAATGATTGAAGGATAAATGGCGATCACCGTCAAGCCATAGCTCTACGACACCCCTAGAAGTGACCTGAGTGTGAGGGAAAGGAGAGATGAGCTGAATTGAAGTACACAGGTAGGAGATGAGGTACACGTGAGAGGGGATGTTGAGGTTCAGCTTTGTAATCGTGCTAATTGATGATTATCCTACTCTGATTCTATACACAGGTGGGAGATGAGGTACACTTGCGAGGTGGATGTGGAGGCTCAGCTTTGTAATCATGCTAACTGGTGATTATCCTACTCTGATTATATACACAGGTGGGAGATGAGGTACACTTGCGAGGTGGATGTTGAGGTTCAGCTTTGTAATCGTGCTAACTGATGATTATCCTACTCTGATTCTATACACAGGTGGGAGATGAGGTACACTTGCGAGGTGGATGTGGAGGCTCAGCTTTGTAATCATGCTAACTGATGATTATCCTACTCTGATTATATACACAGGTGGGAGATGAGGTACACTTGCGAGGTGGATGTTGAGGTTCAGCTTTGTAATCATGCTAACTGATGATTATCCTACTCTGATTCTATACACAGGTGGGAGATGAGGTACACTTGAGAGGTGGATGTGGAGGCTCAGCTTTGTAATCATGCTAACTGGTGATTTATCCTACTCTGATTATATAATGAAATAGAGTACACCCAACTTACCTCAGTGGTTCGTACTTTGTTCTAGTAGATATAAACGTAAGTAAATTGTAGCCCCGACACTTCAAAATACCACATATGCCTCCAAATAGTGGTTAATTGGGTGAAAAATACATGTCCTTCATCCATAACAAACCTAATAAACCAACCTGACTGCAGCTGCCACCCCGAATGTCTCCTACACATCAGGTTAGGTTAGTTTCTATCCATATGCACCTTCATTTTATGGTTAATGGGCATGTATTTTTTTTTTATGGTATGATGGGGTGACAGGGCTGAACTATACATTTACTACTGTTTTTTGTCAGAAATTGTTAATTTGTGAAGTTTGTTTCCACCTACAAACTGCTTTAGATTTTGGTTACTAAATCATAAAGCTAGTTCTCAAGCTAAAATTCAATCTTTACCTATTAACCTACAAAATAACTTGCATTTCAATTTAAAACACCTTAATAGTGGGAAATGTATTTTTAATATGTAGCAAGTAAAAACCTAACACCTTAAGTATATAACAGCTTGTAGTGGCTAAAGTGTTTGGTGCTTATGTTCTTTTTCTTGTACCAGCGGTGAGTGATGGTGGCCCTGGGTAGCCTTGGACGTTATCGTTGGCTGAGTGGCACGTCCCTGGTGCTTCTCTCAGCCGACCTCACTCTCAACGCCCTCTTCCAGGTCTTTACTTACAACCACCTCCTTACACTCCTCATATACATGTAAGGGTAAAACGTCATGTATTCCTATTTTTCTTTAAGTGTTCTTTCTGGTATCCCTCAATTACATTACCATTATGCTATTCTTAAAATGTGTTATCATCACGATGTTCTGTTCATGGGTCACTCTCCTTGTAAATATAAAGGGCTTTAAAAATTAATAAGAAGCATTGTTGCATGATTTCAAGGGCAAATCTCACTAAATGATATTTTCTTTTCTAGCATTCAAGATGTGTGCCTTATATTCTCTCTCATCCTTCTCTGCCTTGCTCTGTTCTCCACATCATACTCTCAGGTTGGTATTTTTTTTTATATTCGCTACATTCATTTCATCCTACTTTATCTGACTTGTTAGCATTTTGAAAAATTTATCTTTCACAAAACTATTGCACTAGTAATCTGAGCAGTCAATCTTGCTTGTGTTACTCTCTTTTTTTAACACTGGTACCCAATACACTCAGCACAACCTGTGAGACCATAAAGGTGATGATAATAAAGAATTTAAGTTTACTTCAGACCCTTGAGACACTTAGCAGTGTCAATATTGTTAACAACAGTGGTAGATCTGTGAATATGCCGGCTGGTCTTGAGACATTCTCCTTTCCTAACATCAACACCCTAGTTTGACAGTCTAGTCTTATTGGTGAGCTGGTCCAGGAAACTCCTGTAACATCTTAACTGGCTCGACAGGCTAGTTTTGTTGAAGTCTGGCTTCTTCTAGTTCTTCTGTATGTAGTGTTGTAATGGCCTAACTTGCTCAACAGGCTGGACTTGTTGGTGAGCTGGTGCAGAGATTCCTGTGGTGCATCTGTAATGCCGTCATCTACCTTGGCCTCTCCCTCGGGTTCCACTCCTGGTCACTGAAGGAAGCGTGGCAGAAACCTGATGTTTATATA
This sequence comes from Eriocheir sinensis, assembly GCF_024679095.1. Classification (NCBI taxonomy): domain Eukaryota; kingdom Metazoa; phylum Arthropoda; class Malacostraca; order Decapoda; family Varunidae; genus Eriocheir; species Eriocheir sinensis. The sequence goes on along the minus strand of NC_066510.1, from coordinate 30,890,978 downwards.
TGGACACACGGCATGGTCGCCCTCTTTGTCGTTCAGAGGACAGGTATACACACACACACTCACTCACACCTAGAGAGTCATATTCAAGAAGGCACATCAAAAAATTTATATGAGAAAAGATTATAAGAGGATGTGAGAAAATTCAACCTTCCAGTCAAATGTGTCAACAGAATATATTGCCATAAGAAGTTTAGTATTTTGATGAGATAGTTCTAAAACACGAGATACTATAAGTTTGACTCAACTCTGTTAAGTTACATTCAGGTAAGAACACACATTTTGAAAGCCAAGGGAAATTTTCAGTGACCAGATCATAGGTGCAATTGTATGTTTACTGAATAGGCATACAGTGCTGACTCTATTTTCAGACATTTTATTATATGCAGGGAATATACGTAATTGGAATTTCTAAGCACTGTTTGGCTTTATGATCTGCAAAATTTGTTCCAGTAATCTTCATAGAGATCTACATCATAAAAATTTCCTCACCATGTCCATTTTGCTTTCCAGTTGGCTGTTTGCACTACCACCTCTACAAGAAGACAATACTGCAGCTGTCGGACAAAAGTTTCTACAGCACACTTGCCGTTGCTGTCTACTAATAATTCATGATCGTGTATTAGGCTGTATTCGCCAATTCAGACACACCCTCCCAATCAGTACTCATAGCAGGATAATTTATTGAGGGGCAGTGGTCTAGGGGGTTTTAGCATAAAGAAGTGAAGAGCTGAAGTGAGGCTGTTTGAACCACTGCCGCTGCGTGATGCCAGGAAGGGAATCTGATCCTAAACCCCTAGAGAAAAACCCTATAAGAACTTGAGTAAAAACTGTCACGAGGAAGCAGGATAATCTACTCTCTGGAAATTTAAGCCAAGGTATGAAAATTAGTAATCAAAATGAAGGTTGATAAGCAGTATTTTGGCAGTATAGTAAATTTTTATACCTCAGCTAAGTTTTCAAATCTTCTCTCTCTCTCTCTCTCTCTCTCTTGATATGAGTACTTATTTGAAATGGTGTGTACTAATTAGTTAACATATCCTAAGCACACAAAATATCTGGGAGGGCTTAGCAATGTAAGGCAACTGTGAAAATTACTGTGATTTAAAGTATTTAATGTTTTCAAATACAGTGATATCTTGGAATAGGATATTCATCACTGCAGGATGTTTTATAATTTTCTAAATCATGGCATTTTGGGAAAATACCTCTATTACTCCTGTTGTGCCTCTGTATCTTTCCGTCCACACCATTACCTAAGAGTTTTCATGGTATTGGCCTTTTATAATTATTATATATGAATCATATCTGTGGTAACATCATACATCACTTATATATTATTGTCAACTATTATTCATGCAGTGTAACATGCATAGTATCACAAAATTTACACTTAAACCATTTACTGGCATGTGGGACCAAAGATGAAAAAGGTTGCTATATGAATCTCGACTCACGGCCATCACCATCATCATCAGTGGCAGCAGCAGCCATGGACAGAATTGAGATGACTCTTGGTGAAGGAAGTCATCAGGTTAAAACAGTAAAAAAGCACCCCCCAAGTAATATTCAGGTTATCAGTGCTGCCAAATCTCACCCCTATACTCTGTTCATAATAGCTATAAAATCAAGCACCTTGCCCATTACCACTAAACAATCCACAGGCAAGCCATGTCCGTTTAGCTCAGGCTGCATGTGACTGGTGGATGCTGGGAAAGGCTGAATCTTATTGGTGGTTCCTGGGCTGGCATGGAGGAGTCTTATTTTCATTCTCATCATAAAGAGGGTATTCTAGTCACTAAGGGCCATTTATAGTCCAACAAAGCGTCGTCATAAGCATCCAACCCAAAGTATACTATCCATGTTTGTCAGGCATTCTACTAAGCACCAGACTCCAGATATTCCATAAAGTATCCTTGAATTTGTGATCCATGTGAATACCAAACTCTATACAAGTTTTAGGTTGTCTTTGGTTTGTGAGCTTACACACCCATTGTATTGGACTGTGGAACTGGCCCTTAGTAAATCTCACTCACTCTAGTCAGCATCGTCTAGTCTTTTCTGCTGCTACTGCTGTCGCTCACTTCATATTTTACTTGCACCATCACCATTTCTTTTTGTGACATATTGCTTTAAGTCACTTCATAGTCCTTTTTCCCACGTACATATCCTCACCTTAGTTCTTTGCATCTTCACTCACAGAATCTACTAACTACCCCTTATTATCTGCCTTCATCTAGATTATGTGATATGACCTGTTATGTAAATGGTGATATGGCCTAAAAAGAATCTCACATAGTACAAAGAATATATGTAGGTACCTGTCTGCACACTCCATATTAGCATACACCATTCCTCTCGTACTGTATAACCACCACCACCGTTACTACTGCAGCTACATCTATTATTTGCTACTGCTGATATACTAATAGTGCCAATAGAGCAGCTATGGGGAATATCAGATATAAAAGAAGAGACATATCAGAACCAAAGATAGTATTTTGAAATCCTGTACAGTATATGTATATTACATCTTGGAGGCTCTTCAGTTATCAGGCATCAAACACACATCTTGTCCCACCTAACTTGATTCTCCTTTGTGTTGTGTTGAAGAGTGATTGCAATATTGTGTGTACATCACAAAGGAATAAAGGTGATGGCAACTTATCCTTTTATTACATAATTAAGACATACGTATATACATTCTATAGAAATTTTTAATAAATAATTTATGCACTCAATTTCGAGATAGCTTCTGCAACTTGAGGTGCTGTCAATCCTTCCAGAGATGCGCTTGTTTCTCTCCCCATTTCTGAAATGTAACAAATAAAACCCAATTTAATAATAGTAAGCATAATGCTGAAGAATCTGATTATTAGGTATAGCTGACAGTATTCCATACATGTAGCTGTTGTATAATTCTTGAGATAGACTGTGTAAATAAAATATAAAAGTTACATTAAACAAAGTATGATCAATCAGCTGCTTAAGCCATTAAAAATTGCTTACCTAATCTTTTAATAATTCAGAATATTGGCATTTACTACAAATATAAGCGGAAGGTAAGCTACTATTCAGTGTTGCAAAAATAAAATCATACCATGTCTTGCCCAGGCCTTGGGCAGGACACCGGAACACTCCCGGATGAGGATGGGGTGCTTGGGGTTGGCCTTCTTCAGCTCCACATAATTCTGTTCAATGAAGTCTCTGCAATGGAAAAGAGAAACTTCACAAAGTGGACCCACTAAATTTACAGGTCAAAGCATATTCAGTGGTGGGTGTTTAAAAGAAAAGGATATTTACCCTACGCTAGCCCTGCAAAAATTTAAACCTATCAGCCATACATTCATACCCAGCCCTCCATGACTAGAAACCTATTACCCCAAAATTAGTAAGTGGCAGGCATTTTTTTGTTTCTTTTCTTTACTTTTGCCACTGAACTGTTGCCTTTACTCAAAACAATCAAATAATAATCAGTAACCTAACCCTACAAAACCAGAAACCCATCACCCTAATATAAATTCCAGAAGTTGATGATAGTGTAGCGTTCCCTGCGTCTTATATTTACCTACTCCCTCTCTAGTTACCTATTCCTTTCCATTGCTAACAAGGAAGCACCAGTCAGAGTAGCAGTGTACCCTAAAGAACAAATTTAACCCGGTAGCTGCGGGGGTCATGTTTCTTAGGTTAGGTTACGTGGTAAATGTTCAGAGAGTTGCCCATCTCACTGTGGTGCTTCTGACCCTAACCATGGGTTAGATCTCATAATTCTATGCATTTTGAACCCCATATATATGCATCGCAAATTGATAAAAACACTGCTAGCAATTTTTGAAAAGTTAGTAGTTTTTTTGCGGGCCGCAGTGTTCTGGTCTGTGTGTTCTAAAAAAAATAAATAACCACGCGTGGTAGACCTAGTCTCACATGCGTGGGCTAATCGCTAACCAAGCGTTTCTAGAAAAGATATGAAGACCTAGTGATGTTTCATGAGGTAGGTAATGAATGCGAGCTATTATGCACCGGCGGCGGCGGCACATGGACGCCACGAGGCGGCCGCAAAAAAACTCACTAACTTTTCAAAAATCGATAGCAGCATTTCTAACAGTTTGCAGCGCACATAAATGGGGTTCAAAATGCGTAGAATAATAAGATCTAACCGATGAGAAGTGTGAGAAGAGACGGGGAACAAAGTATCCCAGTCCCGTGACCGCCCGAGGCGGCCGCAAAAAACTCACTAACTTTTCAAAAATCGCTAGCAGCGTTTCTATCAATTTGCGATGCATATATATGGGGTTCAAAATGCATAGAATTATGAGATCTAGCCCATGGTTAGGGTGAAGTACCACAGTGAGATGGGCAACTCTCTGAACATTTACCGGTTAGGTTAGGTTAGGTTAAAGGCCCCTCTAAGTTAAATAATGAGAAAGAATCATCACTCACGCAAACCATTTCATAATATATATCAAGTTATCAACGCATGTGTGATCAGTTTATGCATCATCTATTTTGGGAGGTTTATATCATAGCAGAAATTTGGCCCGTCGCTGATACACGGTAAAGCCGCAAATTTGACCCATCGCTGATACACGGTAAAGCCGCAAATTTGACCCATCGCTGACACACGGTAAAGCCGCAAATTTGACCAGTCGCTGCTACCGAGATTATAAAAAAAATCAATCTAAAAGGAGAGGCCTATTATTACCTATTCCCTTCCATTGCTAACAAGGGAACACCAGTCATAATAGCAGTGTAGCCTAAAGAACAAATTAAATAGGCCTACAAAAAATATGAGAGGCTGAGTCTTTTACTTACCTATTCCCTTCCATTGCTAACAAGGAAACACCAGTCAGAATAGCAGTGTAGCCAAAAGAACAAATATAATACCAAAAAAAAAATCAATTTCAAAGGAGAGACTGATCCAAAACAACACCGGTGGGTAGAGACTCGCAGATTAACCTTCTCCATGCCTTAATTATAGCAGCTCATGTATATATTTCTAACCCTGCTTCCTCCTTTACCTCACTCCCTGGCTGGCGGCGGAGCGTTGGCACAGGTGGATCCTCAGCTCGCGAAGTTGAGGGCCAAGTTTTATTGCTGCCCTCGAAGCCATCTTTCTCCCTTTGGCTCTGTGCTGGATGCCAAGATATCGTACGCACCGAACTAGATTTTCCCATTTCTAACGCATAATGAGTGTACAAACTTTCTATAACAAACACTTTAACGATAAATATAAATAGGTATCATTAGTTTTGTGGGTGGGACGTTTTTTAGCCTGAAATTGGGAAAAATGAGAAGCTGAGTACAACAATCTGGCTGGCAACGTTAACTGTGATCAAGACCAAGACCAAGATATTAAACCTTTGTAACGGCTCCCATTATTTTTTTTCTCCATTTCTATTGCTTTTTCCTCTATCTTCTTTACTTTAAATGGATAATAATGTACTGAATTAAATAAATATGGGTATGGACATGGAGTCTAGTTAATATATATGGTGTAACTGGAACAAATCATTACTTCTCTGTGTGCCCTGAATACATACACAGTAGTCTTAATGCGTCTTTTTACATCTTTTTTTATTAAATTTGCGTTGAGTTTTACACCATGATACCAAAATACCCCTTACTATAATGAGGTTTTTAGCTAATTAAATTCTCCACGTAATAAACATCTTCCTCCTTCGGTAGATACCAGATGAGGAGATTAGACATATATAACTAGGAAAAAGATAACGTTTGAGATAAAAACAGACCTGATATACATTAAACCCAAAATTATAAGCCAAAAAAATCACCCTTACACCCTTCCCTTGAGGTACACAAAAACACCTGCGATTATGAAACCACGGGGGAATGGAAGTAACTCAAGTGCCTCAAAACTACAGGAATACACCAATAAATAATAAATAAATGCAAGAACAGAGCCTAGAGGGGAGAGAACCATCTTGGACCAACACCAACAGCTGATAATGCTCCAATGTTGCCAGATTGTCGTACTCACCCTAAAATATTTCCCGATTTCCGACCCCAAAACTGCCTCCTCGACCCGAATAACTGCCTTTATATATAGCTATCGGTAAAATGGTTAATTATACGTGTTTTTTGGTAATATCTATGGCTCAGAAACAGGTAAATACTAGGCTCTGAGTGAGTACGATAATCTAGGTGATGACACAAACATGGCGGCCCTTGGATTGTGACGTTCTCGGTGACTCTGCCAAGAAAACCCAGCACGGCGTCCCTGTAACAATGCTAATATCAAGGCTAAGGACATAATTCGGACCCTAGATATGTGTTCTGTGTATTTAACATGCTTTTGGTTCATTCTGGGAGCATCATGGCTCGTAGTAAGCGCTTCTGTGAGTGGCTCGTCTGCCATGACCGAGGAGGAAAGAATCAAATTGAAGTAAGGAGGAGTAATTTGACGTGTTCTGATATACTAATTAAATAAACATGTTTATATATTTATTCACGGGGAAGAACAGTATCAGGAAGTCGTAGGTTAAGGAGGAATAGGCATTTCATTTTAGCACAAGAGTAAGAAAATGTCAGCTAGGTTTGCATCAGGAAGTACAGTTGAATATACGTGTCTCTACATATTAATTGCATGATAGTATATAATCATTAGTCCAGGGTAGAGAACAGTGCCAGAAAGTAATAGTTTAAGAAGGAATAGACGTTTCAATAATGCACAAAACTGGAAATGTCACACAGTTTTTTTATTAAGAAGTACAGTTAATTTTACGTGTTCTGATATACTAATTAAATAAACATCTATAAATATTTGTTCACGGGGAAGAACAGTATCAGGAAGTCGTAGTGTAAGGAGGAATAGGCATTTCATTTTAGCACAAGAGTAAGAAAATGTCAGCCAGTTTTTTGAGCGGGAAGTATAGTTAATTTTATGTGTTCTGATGTGCTAAATAGATAAACCTCTATATATATTGATTCAGGGGGAAGAACAGTATCAGAAAGTCGTAGTGTAAGGAGGAATAGGCCTTTCATTTTAGCACAAGAGCAAGAAAATGTCACAGCCAGTTTTTTTATCAAGAAGTACAGTTAAAATTACGTGTTCTGATATACTAATTAAATGAACATCTATAAATATTTGTTCAGGGGGAAGAACAGTATCAGAAAGTCGTAGTGTAAGGAGGAATAGGTATTTCATTTTAGCACAAGAGTAAGAAAATGTACAGTTGAATATATTGTACTTGTCCATATATGTTAATTACATGATAGTTTATAATTAATAGTCCAGGGAAAATAATAATGACAGAAAGTAATAATTTAAGAAGGAGTAGACATTTCAATAATGCACAAAATTATGGAAATGTCAAGCCAGTTTTTGATTATGAAGTACAGTTAATTTTACGTGTCCTTATGTATTAAAGAGGAAAGCTGGTATAATTATTGGTCTAGGTGGAAGAATAATGCTGGGAAGTCATTATTTCAGAGGGAATAAACGTTTCAGTAAAGCACAAGACCAAGGAAATGTCACATCCAGTTTATCACCGGGAAATAGACACTTTCATATAAGTCTACCCGAAAATTCTCCCAATTGACGTTTACTAAATCAGTTTACATTTACAATTTTCATCGCTTAACCTTTATATCTGCTTCTTAGACGTAACATTTGTTCTGTGTTTTCACCATACAGCATACATTGATATCAATCAGTCCATCCTCATCTGCAAACATTCAAGACAGTTTCCCATATATAGATACAGTGAATTATTAGAAAGAAAAAAAAGCAGTTACTAGATTATTCGTCAGGAAATGTGAACAAAATAGATATGATATGAAAATGAAACTTGCATAATCTTATCATAATCTCGTATATCCTCGTATCCTTGAGTAATCTTAGACATACATTACTTATCAGGAAAGATTAACACAATAGAAAAACTGATATAATTTTAACATACCCTCATTTAGTCTCCTTTCATCCATACATAATCTTTATATCCTCTGAGACACATATTCACCCCTAAAGTTTTGCCAGGAGTTAATAATATGAAAGTCATCTGCGAACTAGCATTCTATAACATATACCTACTATTTATTTCATTTTCCACCCACAGAGACGAGGCGAAGGAGATGTTTTACCATGCGTACACATCATACATGGTGAGTATATGGTGCTGGGAGGAACTGACTTGTGTTGTGAGTGATGCAGACACTATCAGGGTTAAAATTCACTGATCCACTTATAATTATGGACCGGAAATGTTGCTGTAAGGGCTTGCATATGTAATTTATTTTTACAGCCAGGCAAATAGCTCAAGGCCAAAAGCAAGAAGCAGAAAAGCACACCAAACACTGTCCTCGCAAAAGAAAACAGGCTGAGTGACCAGAAAAGAGGGTCAGTTTTAGGAGAGGTGTCTTGATAGACTTGATAGTGTTTTGGAGCTTATCAGAAATGTAATAAAAAGCACCAATAAAATGCATTAACTCACTTACAATTATGGAATGGATATGATGTAATGAGTGTTTCTTTTTTAAATATATCTCGGACCTCAGTATCGGGGATGAAATTCACTGACCCATTTAACAGTTATTGAAAGAAAATGCTGTAGTGAGAGTTTGTATATTTAATGAGTGTTTGTTTTTTAATACATCATACATCAATATCAGGGATAGAATTCACTGACCCACTTAAAATTATTGAATGGAAATGCTCCAGTGAGGGTTTGTGTATCTAATGACTGTTTTGAACCTATGCATTTCCCTTCCTTCCTGCAGGACAACGCCTACCCAGCAGATGAGTTGATGCCCCTCAGCTGCATGCCGCGATGGAGGGAGGTTGACCAGTCCAGAGGTGACATTGATGACACCTTGGGCAAGTAAGTACATTTGTAGCTCCACTTTTGTATTCACTCCTAGTAGTAAACACATTAATCCTCTATGCCTAGTCTTTGTGTTGATATAGATTTGATGTTAAGTTTAAAATGCTGAACATCACGGAAGAAATGGCTATGGACCGGCAACAGTGGAGGAGGCTCATATCCCGTCCAACCCCACCATAGGGAATAAATGGACGTTAATCAATGATGATGATGATGATTTAAAAGTTGACATGATTTTGTTTGTTTTTTGTGTTTTTTTATAGCAAGAGGCAACTCAATGTCAAAAAATCATAAACAGCAAGAAAAAAGCCTAGTAAACACTGCTCTAAAATAAAAAGAAAGAGGCTGATATATGATTAAAGGTAACATTTAATAACAAAAGCTAACATCATAATTTTGTATTTTCAGTTTTTCGTTAACGTTGGTCGATTCCTTGGACACCCTCGTTGTGATGGGAGACATCGAGGAGTTCGACCGAGCCCTCCGCCTAGTAGTGCGTGATGTGTCCTTCGATAACGATGTGGTCGTCTCCGTTTTCGAGACCAATATCCGCATGGTCGGCGGGCTACTGTCGGGGCACGTGCTGGCGGAACACCTAAATCAGGTATATAATCTTACTTCTGCGTGTATCTGTGAGTTGTATTGAGCGTGAAATGTTGACTCAAAGAATTAGGTTATGTATTCTTAAGGGAAATTAATCGCATGCTGTGATCCTTTACTTTACTTTATTTCTGCGTGTATCTTTGAGTTGTATTAAGACTTGAGATATATTGACTCACGAAGATATAGGTGATATATTCTTTGGGGACATTAATGTATGGTGTGGCCCTTCAGTTCTGCGTGTATTTTTTAGTTTTATTTAGAATGGGATGCGTTCACTCATATGTTGTGAAAAAGTGCATATCGAGGATTATTATTGAGGCTAACATCATTATTACTGACGGCCCTGTGTAGTGCTGCGCTGACAGTGGAGCGGGGCCTGAAACCTCATCAACGGTAAATGGTAAAGAATTAGGTGACTTAAGGAAAATTAATCATACTGTGTGTTCTCTTCCAGCTGTACGGTGCCTTGGGTTGGTATCGGGGAGAGTTGCTCACACTAGCGAAGGACCTGGCCACAAGACTCCTGCCGGCCTTCAACACCACCACAGGCATTCCTCACGCAAAGGTTAGCATTGAATGAAAAGCTAATGGCCTTATACTACATGCAACCATAATACTATGTGGTAGGATGCTTTGGAGAAGAACAATTTACTCCACCCTTCCACTATTCAAAAGCACTCTCTCTTGTAAATATCAGTCACATCAACTACAAAAAAAAATAAAAGCTGTCATGCTGCCCTGGAAAGCATGATAAACATTCCCTCTATACTGACTGAAAGTTTACTCTGCAGGTCAATTTAAAGTATGGGATGAAGTCTCCCAAACTGCAGAGCTCCCGAGACACCTGTACAGCCTGTGCTGGGACGATTATCTTGGAGTTTGCTGCTCTGTCGCGCCTCACGGGGGACCCCATTTTTGAGGAGAAGGCGCGGCAGGCGATGGACTGCCTGTGGAGTCAGAGGCACAGAGGCAGTGACCTGGTGGGAACAGTACTTAATGTTCACTCAGGTAAGAACTGGGAGGGGTATCATTATTCTGTCATGCATGTTGGCATATTTTATCTCTATAATAGTAGAGAATAATTTACCTCTCCATTTGTTGTACTGTAGTTCTTACAGTAGGAGTTTTCAAACATATGTACAAGAAATATGCATAAGAAATATAAAAGTATTGTAACCTGTGATTCAAGTCACAAGAAACACTAATAACAGAGTAACTTTGCAATAAACCTTTAAGGCATTCTGTTTCAGTATTCCTCATTAGAATCTTAGCAGGAAAGAAGTGGATAATTTTGTACAGTTGGGCAAACACTTTCAGTTTTAGCGCTGGTGTGAAATTATGAAAAAAGTTCCCTCACATTGTTTCAGAGAATTTCTAGAAACCTGTACAATCATGTTATGTTAATGTGCAGCTTTCAGGTGTGTGCAAGAGCATTTTCAACAAAAGCAGTACAGTGGTGGTACAAAGGAATGGGTTGAAAGCCTGTAGATGAGTTAACCAAAATTTAATGTTTCTCTCCACACCAGGTGACTGGGTAAGAAGAGACTCTGGAGTGGGTGCCGGCATCGATTCTTATTACGAATACCTTCTTAAAGCCTACGTGTTGTTGGGGGATGAAAGCTACTTAGAGAGGTTTAACAAGGTAAGCAGAATTGGTGTCTGACCATGACTACAGCAAATTCTCAGCATTATCTTGACACATTGCTGCATGTTTTTAACCCTACATAAAGGTTCATGATTATGTAATGTCATCATCATCATTTCGTTTATCGTCCATTCTCACTCTTCCTGAGCGGTTGGACGCTTTATGGCTCTCCTCCATTCTACTCTGTCTTCTGCCCAATGCTCATCCAATCCCATCAGTGCTAAGTCTTCCTGTGTACACCTTCTCCACGTTTTCCTAGGTCTACCAGCTGGTCTCCTTCCTTCTACCTCTAACCTCTCCACAACTCCCATCACTGTATCCTCACCTTCTCTCTTTATATGACCAAACCACGTCACTTTAGCTTTTTATAATATCAGAATAGATGAGTCATTGCAAGAAGCAAGCTCATGAATGAAGTATATGATGTACGCTATGCCTTTTCTCATCTTTTCCTTGTACGCTTTTTCCTTTTCATTGTGTTCTTATTCTTCAACTTTTTATTCATTTTCATCCCTCCCCTTGTACTCCCATGGCCCACATTTGTCAGGGTGTCAGTCTAATATTTCTTGTGTGTTTCAGCATTATAGCGCCGTAATGAAGTACATCAGCCAAGGTCCAATGTTGCTTGATGTCCACATGCACCGTCCTCACACCACATCCCGTAACTTTATGGATGCCCTCCTCGCCTTCTGGCCGGGACTGCAGGTATGGAGAGCAGGATTGTTGACTGAACCTTTCTCCTGCTGTTATATGAAATACCTTCAGAGAATAGAAGATAATAATCTTAACCTTTTGGTGCCCAAGCACACATATTTGATAAGAATTTCATGGCAGTTATGGGCATTTCCAAGGGTGGTTCTATGATGGTAGTTTTACCCTCCTTCTATAGAATCTATACCATGAACCTAAAATGCCACTCATTAGAACTCGACTTATCTTCTTTTCGACCTTTGAAAATAGATGATGTGAGGTGTGGAAGCGTCTGATAATACCGACCTTAATGTACCTGCAGTTATTTTGATGGCAACTCTTTTCAGGTTTTGAAGGGAGACATCAAACCAGCAATAGAGACTCACGAAATGCTGTTCCAAGTCATCCAGCGACACAACTTCTTGCCGGAAGCCTTTACAACTGACTTCCAGGTGTGACAATAGTTTTATTCATCTGTTTCTTGAACACATGGTTGCCAAGAGGTAATGCTTAAAAAGATTGTTTAAAAGTCTATATACAGACTTTTTTCCACAGTTATAATTTAACTTCCTGGCCCCAGGTTAATGTATTAATATCCTCACCCCCACGTGTGTTAAATTCTTTGTTTTTCAATAATTTGGTGTTTTTCATGTCTTTCGGCTCCTAACCTAAAGTAGTTAAAATACCAGTAAATTATGTATGGCAGCCATTGGCAAGCTTTCTTCACTATGTAGTAGTGTGTGTAGGTGTTACCCAGCCAGCAAACTGAAGTGTTGAAGTGCAGCTAGTTACAGGTTTCATCCAAACAATACTGTTGCACTACAAATTCCAATACATGATCAAGTTTTTCCCTCCCTTGCCAGGTTCATTGGGGCCAACATCCACTGCGACCTGAGTTTCTAGAGTCTACATACCTTTTGTATCTTGCCACGGACGACCCGTACTACCTGCGCGTCGGGGAACACATCCTGCGCTCCCTGCAGAAGCACACCTGGGTGCCCTGTGGGTATGCCGCTGTCAAGGATGTCAGGACAGGTGTTCATGAGGACAGGTACAGTGCTTGATGTTATGGGGCTTTTTAAGTCATGACATATCACTTTGTATTGGGAAGCAAGTTTTCTATTTCCCTCAGTATCATTTCTCAGTAATATAAGTGCAGTATGATAAAGAGGGGCTGGATGTAGTGTAATAAATTGGTTGTCTTTTAATGTTTTTTTTATTCTCTTGCAGGATGGACTCATTTGTCTTGTCAGAGACCTTCAAGTATCTCTACCTACTCTTTGCAAAACCAAGTGACCTGATTATTGACGTAGATCATTTTATTTTCACCACTGAGGCTCATCTTCTGCCTCTCTCCCTAGCACGGCTTTCTAACCTAACAGTTGTACCTGTAAGTATTCGTGGTGATGTTCAGGTGTTGTGTGAAGTGAGGTGCATTAAAATTATATTGTTCTCTTGCAGTATTTTATGAATAAGATGAAATACACCCAAGTTTTCTTAACAAATTCTTCCTATTTCCCCCACCAGGGTCCAGATCCTCAGGAGAGTGCACAGGATAGTGATGTAGAATATGCGAGGTCGTGCCCAAATGCTCACTTTCTCTTTCCTGGACGTCACGAATTTGCTGAAACAATAAGACGTCCCCTCAAAAACTTTGTAAATAACGTCTGTCCTTCACGTAAAACACTGAGGAGAAAGCTGCGGGCATCGGAGTTCCAGGCGGGGAACAGTCGCCACATGGGCCTGTTGCGGGACATGGGCATCACCATCATGGCTCTCCCTGATGGCCGGGTTCAGCTTCTCCACACTTCCTCTAATGTGAGTACCCGGCTGCCTGCCTTCAAAATATTAGAGGGAAGAGATGTTGCCTGGAATAATACTCAATTCCCATTCAGTCCTTCTGTTGGAGTACATTGTACATTCCTCTTCCAGGCCAAATCATCAGATGATGCCGAGGAGGGCCTGCTGTTCATGCAAGAGATGATCGAGCTGAGCAAACTGCAGCAGGAGCAGCCAGAGAACCCGCCTCGTGTGGTGTCCTTCCAGCAGGAAATTGATGGCCAGTCCTTCACAACTACCATCCAAGCTGGTCCCGCCCAGTTTGGCTTAGACCTGAAAGGGGATGTTCAGGTATGCTCATAGGATGTTGCATTGCTTTGTTTGCTTCATAAATATATATATATATATATATATATATATATATATATATATATATATATATATATATATATATATATATATATATATATATATATATATATATATATATATATATATATATATATATATATATATATATATATATATATATATATATATATATATATATATATATATATATATATATATATATATATATATATATATATATATATATATATTCAAAAATTTGTATAGGCTGACTTCAAAGCTTAAATATAATGAACACTTTTGTTATTGATAATATTATAAGTAAGGATTTTTACCATCCTAGGTGAGAGGAACTGTAGTGAAGGCGGTTCCACTCCGTGCCTGTGAGCAGCCTCATAACAAAGCTGAAATAAAGGACAAGATTGTAATCATTGAGCGTGGTGACTGTATGTTCATTGAAAAGGTAAGATTTCACTTTTAACTCACTACTTTGGTAAGATTTCCTTTATTAACCCATTCTTTTTGGCAGGAAGTTTGCTTTACTGTAGAGATAAAAAGTACCCTTGCAACTGTTCATTTTGCAGAGTGTGTGTGAAGCAGCACCATGTGCCTCATGGTGGAATATCAGTGCTGTGCATATTCAATACTGTTACATTCATGTAAATGGTGGTAAAATTAGGCTGTGGATGACTGTTTCAAATTTGCAAATTAAAATTCATGTAAAATGCAAACAGACTGTATCAGAAACAATTTTTTTTAGTTGATGGGTAATTTAAAAGGCTATCACTAACTAGGCCCACCCTTGCTGCAGGCCCGCAGGCTGGAGGCTCTCGGTGCCGTGGGAGGCATCGTGCTGGACAACACTCCGGGAACATCTGCCAAAAGTTCCCCAATGTTTGCCATGTCTGGGGACGGGACGGACGATGTGAGCATTCCTCTTGTGTTCCTCTTCTCTGCTGATGCTGAAGTTTTGCTGAACGCTGTTGATAAAAACCCTGATCTTGAAGCTGTTCTGTCTGATTTCCCATACAAAGGTAAATATGATTCAGCTTAATAGTTATTTTCCACATTTATTGCTCATGCTTTGTTTTTGTCTTTTGGTGGATGAACACTTTCTCTGATAAAACTGCTTTACATGACAATTCTATCCCCTTTGGGAATAATAATTTATTGTACTTTTGGGGAATGCTATGTTGTACTCTTTGGGAATAATACATTGTCTCAACTCCCAGAGAGTGGCACAGGTTCGGTGGAGGAGGTGCAGCTGGGAGTGAGTTCCACCACTGATGATGGAAAGGAAACCATAACAGTTGAGAGTGAAGACAACCTGTTGCCCCAAGTGATCTCCGTCATCAACAAGAGGCAGAAGGTGAGTTTTCGTGTGTCTTAAAAACACTGGGAAGCTGTTTTCTCTCTAAATGCCAGATTACAGTCAAACCCATAAAGCTAAATATAAGCATGTTTGTTAGACTGCAATTTGTGAATGTGAATTATGTGTTGTTATAGGAGACTGAAGGCGTGGGTGACGATGACTTGGTCACCGTGGTTGAGGGGCAACAAACCGCCGAGGGTCAGCAAAAAGACCATTCTGCCAAGTACCAAGTTAGTATGAGCTTCTGTTTCATCAGTATGTACAGCGTTTGTTTCCCAGGCTGGCGGCAGGTATCATTAGCTGCTTATAAAGTGGCAGCAAAGGTTATAAACTCATTTCATAGCTAATTCCCTGATCAAAGATGATGGTCCAAAAACATACAGTAAGTAGTGAATAGTCTCAATCCAATTTCTTTTTAGGTTATCCTAATATTATTTTAGAAAGAAATATATTGTTAATACTCTTATTTGTGATTCCCTGCCAGATGGAACCATTTATATTTGTTTCATTAACATATAAATTCTATTTTCAGAAGGCTTTGAAAGAACTGGAAAATGCTAAAACTGCTGAAGAGATTCTTGTGGCAGCCGTTCATTATGTCAACAGCAGACAGGAGCAGGAGGTGGCCGAGGGCAACATTCTGAAGGTGGGTCAGCCATCATCAACAGTCATTTTAGAACTTCAGGGACTACTAATTAAGAAGACATCCTCAGACCCTGGCCTCTTAAAGTCACTCTTAAGTGTGCACCTGCGGGAGCTGATGGCAGTGCTGCAGCAGGCCACGCCCAGCACCTCGGACCTCGACATGTCACTCTACCAGCTCTTGAACCACCTGACGACCCTCTCCCTCAATCCGTCGCTGCTGGACCATCCCCGAAACACCGCCTCAGACAGTAAGCTCCCTCACCAAGGAGGTTCACCAAAAGGAGACCACAATGAAAATAGCAAGCTCGAACATTTCTCAGAAGCCATTCAGGACAAGATCAGAAAAATAAAAAATAAATTTGAGCATGACACAACTGACGAAGATGGTAGTGATAGCAAAGACACAGCCTCATTTCAAACCAAAGATCTTAATAGGAAAGATGAACTATAATAAAGCAATAATATTTTCAGAGACCTATTAAATTATTTAATATATAATAAGTGCAGTAAAGCCTCATTAGTTTATAGATAAGAAGAATGGAGAGCATCATCAATCTACTCCCATAGGGTTTGAATGATCCATAATTTCACTTGTTTTGTGTGGTTAAATTACTAAGAAAATACTACCAGGATCGCTTAGAAAATAGAAATGAATGTGAGTGTTTAATGAACCACAGGAAATTTGTTTTAGTAATGTTTTGATATAATATGTAACGATATATACATGCGAAGCCCTTAGCCAGATTTAATGTAGCTTTCTTTTTTGTTTTAGTTGTTTGACAAAATTTGCAATCTGATTATTCATAATAAGACTACTGTGTTCACACTATGTACAACAGGCCTACTCAATACTCATAGGAATACCTCCTTCCATCCTTGCCAACTTTTCACCCTCCCAGTTCACTAAAAGCTTATTCTTAGGGCATGCTGCAGTATGATCACTAACCTTGTTGAAGTCTGTAACTGACCCTCATGAAGCCAGCCTCTGCATAAAATGGCAGATACCAATAAATTTAAAACATGTGGAAGACCAACTGGTCATTATGACGTCTATTTCATTATTGCCAAGTTTTCAGAGTTGGCGAAGCCAGGTATTAGATGGCATCATAAAGTTCTTTGCTAACATGCCTTTGGAATTTGGCTCAGATTTTCATTGATCTCTTGATACTAGGAAAAAGGTTGTGTGCTGAGGTGGCTGTGATGAAATTTTTGCTGAATCCTTGCAGATCATTCCGATACACACACACACACACACACACACACATGCAAACAAACTCATACAAACACACAAAAACTTGCAAAACCAACAGGAAAAACTCAAATATTATGAACCTTGGTGTAACAGGAGCCACAGGTGCACCCACATGCCATGGTGGTGTGTGTTAAGTACAAACGACAGGAAGTTATCACTGCTGCAGATATTTAGTCTTCCTATTATTTAGAGTGCATCCAGCATGTGCTTCAGGTCCCAGTGAGTAAGCATGAATTAATGAGGCTTTACTGCAGGTGAACGTTTTTCATAACTTCCTAGTTGTACATTTCTAGCATGAGTACATAGCATTTTCAAGAAAGGCAATCAGTTAATTGTTACTAAGTAATTGATGGAGTACTGTCGGTTTATCAATAGTTTCACAGAATTTAGAGGTTGCTCAGGGGAGCTGCTTGTCACTGTGATATTTGACATTAGTGGAGCAGTTGGGTTATGTGGGTTGCACATTTCATAATCATTTAATGTACTATTACACAAAGCACTGCTCATAAAAGCCATGTAGGTTTTGGCAATGTCCAAAAGTGAACTGTACATACCTCATTCATATGATGTACATTTGCTATTGCAATCCAGAGTGACTGAGATCATTCCAAAACCCTTCTCTAATAGGTAAGTGTAAAGAGTTTGTTGACAGTAGTTTTGGCAACCTAAAAATATAACTATGTATTTAATTGTTTTATTGAACTGTTTTAGTTTCTTCATTGGTGTATCAGGAATTTAATTCTGTTAAAAATAAGGAGAAACAGTTAAATATAAACGGGCATGAGATAAAAGGCCATTTCGCAAGGATTTTTTTCTTTTAACTCATTGCCAGTTTTCTCAAGGAAAGAGAAATACGTATAATTATTGGGTTTTTATTTTTCTACCTTCTCTTCAAAAGTGTGATTCAAGAGTATAATAGTGCTAATGTTGTATCCTCAGCATACAATATAGTGCTAATACTGTATGGTGAGTGACATGTCGTGTTATATGAGTTCTGTTATGGTGAAACACCTTTGGGTATCCCTGGCCTGGCTTGCCACATAACTACTGAGTGTGTCAACAACATCCATGCATCACAATCTCTCCTCACTTTCATATGTCTAGCATTTTCCCGTGTGAACACCTTCTAGTGAGCCTTGGTGGAAGTCCTCATCCCTACTCACAGATTCCTTCCTCATTCTTGAATTTCTCCTCTTCCTTATTGAACTACTCCTCTAACAACCCTCTAACAACATTTACATACATACATGTACATGCATTACCCTCCTTACTTCCTTGTTCATCCAGTTCTGTTATTTTGGTATTTTCCTTAGTCTTTCCTTTATCACTCCCTTTTATTAGATGGCCATTTCACCGTAACAAAGTATTGCAAACCTCCATCCATAACTAAAAACTTTCTCCTCGGTACAGACCTTTACTTTACAGTCAAGCTCATGTCATTATTCTTAATGTGTCATGTAATATATCATAAACTGTGGGATTCTCATCATATATCATTATAATCCCATTTCCCACACTGACCATAGTGAAGGCTGTAAAATTATAATTAGAAACAAGAAGAGAAAGACTGCCCATGGAGGAGGACATTCACATATCTTTAACCTTTACCTTTAACACATTTACTAATCACTGATTGTAAGAGTTGGCTCATCAGGTTGGCTCATTCAAGCCTCAGAACAGTCATCACATCAAAAACTTCATTGACTCCTTTGATGGTCTTTACTCAAGTCAAATTAATGACTCCTATTAGTATTTCAGTTTAAAAAAAATTGAAAGGACTTCATATGGGAGAAAAGAGTGAAGGTCCAGGGTGGCAGCAGCAATACATCCCTGATACATGTATTTTTATGTCACGCAAATAACATTTTTGTTGACAGCGTTTTTCAGGCACTAAGTACGTTATAAGTACATTATTGACGAGATCATAATGTACATTGAACTCCAAAGTGGAGCATTAAAGAGGATTAAAAAAGGCAGCAAGGCACCGTTGAAAATAACAGCACAGAGAGAGGATTAATAAATAACTCCCTCATTGCTTCCAGGTTGACTAATGAAATGCTTGAAAGACTTTGGGGTCACTAAATAGATATATTGGTTGACAGATAATTTTTCTTGAGGCTTCTCCCTCCCCTACTTTGCCTGTGTTGGAAATGGGATTTAGATGATTAGCATAATGAATATATTCACATACACATTGACTCGTAATAATAACTAGTGTAGGCGGTGGCTGAGTGGTTAGCGTGCGGGCCCTGCATTCACCACGTGCTGGACGACACGGGTTCGAATCCCTACGCTACCACCTGGGATTTTTCGGTCACCGCTGAGTGGCCTAAGACTACCCACGTGCTGTACTGAAGACCACCAATCAACCCGGACTCTAGAAGAAACCGTCCAAGTGAATCAAGAATGAGTTCCGGGGGGCAGCATCAGCCAAGAATAAATGGCACCACTATAAAAATTGCCTGGACCATAACGGGCTTGGGCTGACCACCAGGCCCCCGGAGAAAGCCTACTGGCGCTAGAGGCGAACAAAAAATTGTCACCAACTTCATTCCCTACACTAAACTAAACTTGAGATTTGCCAAGAGAAAGATCCCATGGTACTAGGCAGTGTAGTGGACTGAACACCCACTCCATGCTTCCCGACGCTGTACATTTCCACAAGCATTTTGGTCTTCGGGTCTCCCAAGTGACGTGTCTTAGGGCCAGTTTCACAGCTCGGCATAGGTGGTTAGCAAGCTCCCAAATGAATACTAAAGACTTCAAAAATTCCCTGTGTGGTGTTTTGTGTTCATAAGTTGAGAAATTTGAGGAAACTGTTTAGGAAAGTCTCTTGTGAATTAGGTGTTGGATCAATAATCTACCTATTATGGATTGTAAAGGATTGTATAGTTTAGTTCAGGTGGTATAAAGACCCCATGATGGACTGTGGAATTAGCTCTTGTGACCTCACCCGGAGAAGAGCGTCAGATGAAGTGCTGTGCCCTCAACCTTCTTCTTTCCACATAGGAACACTAAAGGCCACTTGGAGTCATAACCACAATCTTTCCTTTACTCTGGTGTCATATTTCTAGTAAATAGGTACACAATAACAGGTCACTATGGTCATAAGTGTCACTATAATTGTTTCAAAGCAGGGTTTAAAGTATATGAAGGTCACTTAATTTATCTTATATTTATTTCTTCCATACATGATGTTCATACTTATATACATGTTCCTTTGATAACGAGGTAGTCATTGTATTTTTATTTAAAGTATCATGCCGCAATGTTTATTGATAATAATCTTACCTACAGACTGACCAGATATGAACTCTGTATATTCCAAGGCATCTACCGAACAGTGACGTTACTCTGCACATCGGTACATATTTCTGTGTGTGTGTGAGTGGAAGGGTCGGTGGGTTGTCATGTGCGTGGTGTCACACTTCTCGAATTAGCGTCTGTGCTGCTCCAGTCAAATCCATCCTGTCACGTTTTGAGTAGTTATACGCCTCTGAAGATGTGATTCTCTGTTCTGGTTGAATGTCGAGTGTTGTTACTATCATTACCATTATTGTTAGTTATTATTATTATTATCATCATCATGCACCGAACATTGATACCTAAATCCTCCCTTGATGTATGTATCACTATACTGTAAAATAATGATATGTATGTATTTATTAGCATGTTCATCCACTATTTATGATGATTTATAACACCCAGATAATGTAGATACTCTTGGTACTCGTGCACAGTGATAGATGAGTTGTGTGGTGTACTCTATTCTAATACCTTTTATTATTTTAGTGGTTACCTGTAGCTTTCCATTGCACTTGGTATTCCCCAAAAATTGTATCAACATTTAGGAACCCAAGTCAGTCAGTCCATAAATGTTGGGAATTGACAATAATAGCTTTGAATAGTGTTGTAATTATGGACCTGACTTTTCTTGGTTTATTTACTACACTCGTCCCTCAAATAGTACGGTTTCCAATAGTTCGGTTTCAGTTTTACGTGGATTTTCATTGAAGATTTTTTTAGGATTTTTGAATTTCCCAATGAGCAGGAAGTTTAAAAATCCTAAAAGGATCTTCTTTGACAATCCGTATAAAACCGAAACCGTACTATTTGAGGGACGACTGTAGTTTCTTTTTCTTATTTATTGCATGACAGTTTCTGGGTATAAGCTGTTCACCACCACACACCTTGTAACTTCTCTCATGGATCACTGACATTGCGATAATTCTATGTAGTGACAAACACACACACACACACACATACACACACTCACACAACTCATATATATATAATGTTTTGTTGTTGCATTCAGTACAGTTTGCCCCTACACTGAAGAACTGCATAACTCCCAATCTATTTACATCCATGTCATTCCTCACTATCAAGATCCCTCTGTAAATTTTATACTCTACACATTATCATAATTTGTTACCTTTAATTCCAGTAACTTGGATGTGTTTATTTGGCAGTCATGTAGTAGTGGCGGGGAAGGAGCCCAGGGATCATACCCAAAAGAGTGTTCATGAGAATTTTGAAGTTCGTTGTTGTAGTTAGGTGTGGCATCCAATGGTACAAGTTTACGTTTCAATTAGGATTCAACCAGAACATGGGATCCCGTACGTCGATGGTGCAGCGGGTGTGCGAAGGGGCACCTGTCCTGTGTGAGGTGAGCACAGGTGTGTTTCTATTACTCTGTGTAGGGTTACTGTGACTCATGTTTGTAATAAAATAAACAAAAAAGGAGAAGGAACACCAGAACATTTAAATCGCCCACCCTTGTGTAGGTTCGTACTACGACAAACTCTTTCAAGAGGAGAACAAAGACACCTCTCCTCCCAAAGTTGACCTCCCTTTTGGCTACTCTTCTAAACTTTTTTATAGGAGCAGTGATTAGCAGGCTTTTTTTCTCATATTTTCTCCTTGAGCTGCTTCCTTTACTGTAAAAAAAAAAAAAGCCATTTTTGGAAGAACTATCACGCCTTCCTAGGAATCAAATAATAAAAAAAAAGGAGAAGGGGCACCCACACATTGAAAATCATCCACCCTTTTGTGCAGATTCGTCCTTAACCCGTCCGCTGCAATTGGCATGGATTTGGCTTTCACTGGTAGCCTGGTAACATATTCCCATGTCTTTCTCTTTCTCTGCCTCTGTGGTGGATAGTGGAATGTTTCCCGTGTGGTATTGGTGTGCTGGATATCCCCTCCCAGGGTGCAGGACTTTACATTTTTCTTCATTGAATTGTAGCAGCCACTTTTTGCTCCATTCCTGTAGCTTGGTGAGGTTTTCTGGTAGGAAATCCGCAGCCAAGGGGTTAAAAACGTGGTCATCTGCAGAAGCACTCGCATCTTTTCTATCAATAAGAAAGGGGTAAGGAGGTGAGTCAATTTGTACGCAGCATTACCATAGACTTTTCTCAAGGCAACTACTGATTCTGCCGCCGTTGATGTCATGGGATGGGAGGCTTCAGGACTAGACATCATCGGGTTTCGCATCTTCGGACTTATCCCCTTGGTTGAGAAATTATGCTTGAACTTCCCTTTCTACTCATTTTTCCAACTCCCCCCTTTTTTTCCCCTACGGTGTGTGCCATGCCTAAGTCAACAGGCGTAGGTTAAATATGTCTAAAGCAACGAAAGCGCGTATGAGAAGTTTGGTATGGGTGTGACAACGAAAGGAGTGGATTGTGGAGTGGTGGAGTGGGTGAAGCGTGGTCCACTGATCGAGGTGGTTTGGACACGTGAAAAGAATGAAGGAGAATGAATTTGTGAAGTGTGAGGGGAAAACATGGCCGAGAGCTACCATATATTATTCTTCAAGAGATGAAAATAATTTAATATCGGCACAACCTGTAAAAAGAAAAAAAAAAAGACAAGCAGTATCCATCAACATCTGTTGCACACCACATCTTTTTCACAAAACTCTTCATGGCTTCTATAATTCTCTCATTTGCTTCAGCACTCAGTCAGGCCCAGCAGCAGCAGCAGCAGCATCCCTAAGGAAACAGAAGGCATTTTAACCATTTTTCGTTACGTATATTTACTTCCGTTTAGAAATCATCATGTATAACCCTTACTGCAGACATTCAACCATACATCATCAAGGATCAGCCCTCTCAACCGTATATGTCTTCGTATGGCGGAGACACTGTATAAGAACATAAGAACGCAGGAGTCTACAAGAGGCCGGTAGGCCTGTACAAGGCAGCTCCTTTGACCCTAAGCTCCCGTGTATCTAACCCCACCTAATATCGCTGTCCATGAATTTATCTAGTCTATTTTTGAATGTGACAATTGTATTGGCACTCACCACATGACTGCTAAGCCTATTCCACTCATCCACCACCCTGTTAGTAAAACAATTTTTGCCTATGTCCCTGTTGAATCTGAATTTATCCAGTTTAAACCCATTACTTCGTGTCTTACCCGGTTCCCTTACCAACAAAACCTTATGTTTGAGTCTTCCCTCGCATGGCAAGTTTCTCAACCCCTGAATCATCTTAGTCATCCTCCTCTGCACCGATTCTAACATTTTGATATCCATTCTATAGTAAGGTGACTAGAACTGAACCGCATAGTCAAGATGAGGCCTAACTAATGCTAAATATAGTTTGAGGAAGACTTCGGGGCTTCTGTTGCTTACGCTCCTTGAAATAAATCCCAGTACCCTATTAGCTCGATTTCTAGCTTGAATGCATTGTGCCCTTGGACGGAGATCAGAGCTCACTAAGACCCCTAAATCCCTCTCGCACCCAGACCTACTTATGAGTGTCATTTAAGCAATAGTTATGTGAGGGGTTGTTCCTACCTACACTCAGAATACTGCACTTCCCTACATTGAACCCCATCTGCCATTTATCCGCCCAGTCATACAATCTGTTGAGTTCACCTTGGAGAATACTAGCGTCCTGATCCGACTCAATTACTCTACCGATCTTGGTATCATCTGCAAATTTACTAACATCACTACTAATTCCTGTATCTAAGCCATTGATATAAATAATAAACAAAAGTGGACCTAATACCGAACCTTGTGGGACCCCACTCGTAACACATCCCCAGTCAGATCTTTTACCATTGATTTGCACTCTTTGCTTCCTATTGCTAAGCCACGCCTTGACCCAGTTCAAAACTTTACCCTCTACTCCGTGAGCCTGTAATTTAAACAACAGTCGCTGTATAACAGGGTGTATGGTACTGTGTGTGTGTGTTCGTGTGTTGACTTTATTTCCACACCACCTTGATTTGAGGTAAAAGTCTTGGCGCGTTTTTTTTATCAAGAGGTATCCCCCGTAGGCCTAATCCTCTTTTTGGTCAGGAAATTAATAGTTACGAAAGAGTGCACGTTGTTATAAAAGCACATGGGGTTGTAACAAAAGGGTACAGAACTGTTTTGAAAGCAGACGTGGTTGTAACGAAAGTGCGCGGTGTTGTAACAAAAGCTTACGGGGTTGTTTCGATCAACAGTGTATGGGTTTGTTGCAATACCCAAAATCCGTAGAAATTGTAAATTAGCCGGAGCAGTAAATAGCCGTAGCAGCAAATAGTCATGCAGAAACTATATAGTTGTTAATAGCAGCAGCAGCAGCAAAAAGGTTAATGTGAATAGTCGAAGAGGAAGTTAGGTTTGGCATTCAAAAGCCATAGATGTTGTTAATAGCCAATCGCAGCAGCACCAAAGCTGTTACGATACTACCATTATGCCAGATTAATACGCTTCCCATATGTATTTTCCTATACCACGTACTTAAAATATATCCCACTCCCACTGGTAGACATGTAAATATATAGTTTAGTACCTATTGCTTAAACTATACCACCTAAACATACGTAAATATATCGCTTCATACATATACTTACAAATATAACCCAGTAACGTACGCTTAAAATGTCGCATCGTACATATACTTACAAATATAAGTATAATTGCTAGTGTATAAATTTCAGGGCGTATAGCCCTTCCTACAAGCAAGAAGCGTATAAAAGAAAGCAATACAGACATACATCGTCGAGAATCAGCCCTTTTGACCCTATACAAACTTCTTGATGAATATTCATCATTTTCCTTTTATGTATAATTGATTTTATAAATTTCAGTATGTATAGCTCTTCATGTAAGCTTGGAGTGTATATATGGGAGAATGCAACACAGACACATCATCGAGAATCAGCCCTTTTGACCTTAAACATCTCACTCTTCATTTCCCTGTTATGTATATTAGTTTATGTATAGAAATCACGTATAACCCTTCCTGCAGACCTACAATCATATGTCATCAAGAATCATCCCTAAGGAAACAAAGCATTTTAATCAACCTTTTTTCGTTACGTATATTTACTTGCGTATAAAAATCATCACGTATAACCCTTACTGCAGACACTGTATAACGGGGTGTTTGGTACCGTGTGTCATTGCCACAGTACGAGGAGCAACAACACAAAGCAGATTTTATCTATAGCGCGTGCCAGTTCCTACGAGTTTTGCCTGGCCCATGCTGCCCCCCAGTGCTTCTCTTAAATGGAGATGCTGAAGTTGGGGTATTAAAGGTCTGGGCAGTACATGGGTAGCAGAAGTAAGGGCTGCGATAGCCAGAGCAGCAGTGCACACTTACAAATATAAAACCCGGGACGTTACGTTTAAATACATATCCTTCATAGATGCGTAAACATATCGTGTAGTACATACATGTATGAAAATATAACCTGGTACTTTAAGTTTTAAAAATATTCCTTACAACACACTTAGATATATACATATACGTCAGAACCTTTTCACTTCATTCTTCTTTTATATATTCCCATGTACCTTAATATTCCTTGGTAACTTGTCGTAAGACGTATAACCCAGAGGCCAGGGAATTGGTACCAGGGAGACTGGGGGAGTAAGCTGCTGTTCAAGGCAAGGACTGGAACAACAAGTAAAGGAGAGAAGCAGAGATGAGCAGGACCAAAACTGCGTTTGTATAGGGGAAAAAGAAACAAAAGAGCACCTGATAGTGGCGTGTGACAGGTATGAAGAGAGGCAAAGGCTATTAGCATCTGTGGTGGAGATCACTGGGGAAGAGGAGTGGCGTAGCAGAGTGGAGGAGGAAGACGGAGGAATAAGTACCGTGTTAGGACCATAAGGATGTAAGGAGGAAGCAGTGAAATTAATACCTCACACAAAACTTTTCTTGGCATGTTGCTGCAAAAAAAGATCTGAGCAGTGAAAGTTGTGAAAAATGTAATAATGGAAAATAGCAAAAGCGCATAGGCAGGCAAATCAGGGAAAGAAATGGACAGAAAACCTAAGTTCAGGATGAAGTGCTCAGTATTACAAGTGAATAAAGGCCAAGGCAAGGGAAGGGCAGGGCAAGGGAAGGGCAGGACAAGGGAAGGTCAGGGCAAGGGAAGGATAAGGCAAGGGAGACCAACGCACAGGGCTATATATGGCCAGCCAAGAAGGCGAGACGCACAGGGCTGGCCAGCCAAGAAGGCAAGGTCAGGGAACGCACAGGGCCAGCCAGCCAAGAAGACGAGACGCACAGGGCTGGCAGCCAAGGCAGGACAAGGCAAGGGAAGGACTGGGCAAGGGAAGGGCAGGACAAGGGAAGGGCAGGGCAAGGGAAGGACAAGGCAAGGGAGACCAACGCACAGGGCTATATATGGCCAGCCAAGAAGACGAGACGCACAGGGCTGGCCAGCCAAGAAGGCAAGGTCAGGGAACGCACAAGGCCAGCCAGCCAAGAAGGCGAGACGCACATGACTGGCAGCCAAGGCAGGACAGGGCAAGGCAAGGGAAGGGCTGGGCAAGGCAATTAAGTCAAGGCAAGGCTTAAGCATTCATCCTGAACTTAGGTTTTCTGTCCTTTTCTTTCCCTGATATGCCTGCCTATGCACTTTTGCTATTTTCCACTCTTACACTCTTCACTCAACTTTCACTACATATTCAGATCTTTTTTCCCCAGCAACATGCCAAGAAAATTTTTGAGTGGAAGGGAAAGGCAAGGCAAGGTAAGGCAAGGGCACCACCACCACCACTATCACGTACCACCACCACCACCACCACCACCACTATCACGTACCACCACCACCACCACCACCACCACCACCACCACCACCACCACCACCACTCACGTACCACCACCACCACCACTATCACGTACCACCACCACCACCACCACCACCACCACCACCACCACCACCACCACCACTATCACGTACCACCACCACCACCACCACTATCACGTACCACCACCACCATCACCACTATCATGTACCACCACCACCATCACCACTATCATGTACCACCACCACCATCACCACTATCATGTACCACCACCACCATCACCACTATTATGTACCACCACCACCACCATCACCACTATCATGTACCACCACCACCATCACCACTATCATGTACCACCACCACCATCACCACTATCATGTACCACCACCACCATCACCACTATCATGTACCACCACCACCATCACCACTATCATGTACCACCACCACCATCATCACCACCATGTACCACCACCACCATCACCATGGCCTACCACCACCACCACCACTATCATGTACCACACCCATGTCCTAAAAACCACCTATCAACCCAGACTCCAGATTCTCTCTAAATAAGGATAAAAAAATGAGCTGCGGGGAGGTAGAATGTGCCAACTAAGATGGCGCCATTATAAACATTAACCACCCCAGGCACCCCCCCCCCAAAAAAAAAACCACCAGGCCCCACCAAAAAAAAAACGGTCCCACAAAAAAAAACACCAGGCCCCACCAAAAAAAAAAAACACCAGGCCCCACCAAAAAAAAAAAACACCAGGCCCCACCAAAAAAAACACCAGGCCCCACCAAAAAAAACACCAGGCCCCACCAAAAAAAAAACACTAGGCCCCACAAAAAAAAACACCAGGCCCCACCAAAAAAAACACCAGGCCCCACAAAAAAAAGCACTAGGCCCCACCAAAGAAAAACACTAGGCCCCACAAAAAAAAACACTAGGCCCCACCAAAAAAAAACACTAGGCCCCACCAAAAAAAAACACTAGGCCCCACCAAAAAAACACCAGGCCCCACAAAAAAACACCAGGCCCCACAAAAAAACACCAGGCCCCACCAAAAAAAACCACCAGGCCCCACCAAAAAAAACCACCAGGCCCCACCAAAAAAAAACACCAGGCCCCACCAAAAAAAACACCAGGCCCCACCAAAAAAAAACACCAGGCCCCACCAAAAAAAAAACACCAGGCCCCACCAAAAAAAACACCAGGCCCCACCAAAAAAAACACCAGGCCCCACCAAAAAAAAACACCAGGCCCCACCAAAAAAAAACACCAGGCCCCACCAAAAAAACACCAGGCCCCACCAAAAAAACACCAGGCCCCACCAAAAAAAACACCAGGCCCCACCAAAAAAAAAACACCAGGCCCCACCAAAAAAAACACCAGGCCCCACCAAAAAAAAACACCAGGCCCCACAAAAAAACACCAGGCCCCACCAAAAAAAACACCAGGCCCCACCACAAAAACACCAGGCCCCACAAAAAAACACAAGGCCCCACAAAAAAAACACCAGGTCCCACCAAAAAAAACACCAGGCCCCACAAAAAAACACCAGGCCCCACCAAAAAAACACCAGGCCCCACCAAAAAAACACCAGGTCCTACCAAAAAAAACACCAGGCCCCACAAAAAAACACCATGTCCCACAAAAAACCACACCAGGTCCCACCAGAAATACCCACCAGGGCCCACCCAAAAAAAAAAAAACATGCCCCACCAAAAAAAAAACACCAGGGCCCACCACACCCACACAGTATAGATGGGCCACTATCACCCACACCCTCACAGTATAGATGGGCCCATAACACACCCACCCACACAGCACTAGATGGGGCACTAACACACTCACCCACACGGTAATACACGGGGCACTAACACACCCACCCACACAGCAATTTCTACCAAGACACGGAAGGAAAGAGGTTGGAGGTGTTGTCAAGAGGAAAGACAGATAGCGAAAGCTTAAAGCTCTGAATCAGCTACCTAACGTCACCTTCTGAGGGAAATAAACCGAGACGTGTTAAGCGAATCCGAAACGAGCCATCCAGAGGGAACGAAACACATGAGCGGGAGCGAACCACCAAACATACACAAACTACTTCCTCCCTTATCCTTTGTTGTTTACTTGCAACAATAAACTATCAATCAATCAATCAATTATTCACCACACAACCATAACAAACAAATATCACTAACCCCCCATCGTGAAACTACTAAAAACTGAGAATGGATACAAAACGATAATAAAAAATGGGATAAATCAAAGGAAAGTGAAGGAATTGAACTCTTAAAATGTATACAAACAAGCTGTACTGCCTGGGGGGTTGGGATGGCGCAGGAATGTTGGGGCAAGAAAGGTAAACCACAAAGGATCACTGGCAGGACACGACACATCACAAATAAGATTACAATGTATCAACTATTGCCGGGGGATGCCATTACAGTGTTATCTCTCCCATCTCATTGCAGAGGTGTTTCGGTTCAGGCCGGACTGGAGTGGGTGGGAGTAGGGGAGACCTGGTATGATTCAGATACTTTTTAGAAAAATATTTTTAGAAAAAGAAGTTTAAGTAGTAGTGTAATGTTGTTGATCTCAAAATGTTCCTCCATCCTTTGGCTCTTTCGGCTGCTAATATGACACTCGTAGCTATTTCCAGTTTTAAGATGTAGGTGGTGAAAGACAAGTTTCTAAATCGTCCGAATCATCCCCACCCGTGGTGATGGTTCGGCCTGGGAGGTGGGATGGTATGGACACTCATGATACTCGTCATAATATTAATATAACTTAAGTTTGATTGGCTAATAAACAAGATTGTATCTTCTACAAAACATTTATATAAGGACAAAGTATCCTCTCAATATTTAAAGGGGAAAAAATAAAAGGAGAACTACAAGAAATATCTCAAAACTTTTGGTATTATGGCTTCCTTCTCTTCTCACAAGCATAATATCTGAATATAAATCAACCAACTTAACCCTTTTATAACCGTTGCAACACCTATCATGTTTAAATTCATATAATTTTATAAAAATCATGAAAAAATCAACCGTCCGAATCATCACGACTCTATAAAAAGCAAATGTGTGGTCACACTCCTTTTCCAGCACGAGGCTTCACGGGTGATCATGTTATACGGCAACACCTTCGCCGGGCATCGCTGCGTCACCGAAATAATTTACATCTCGCTAATTGGTACGTTTTTGAAGCGAGAGATTACGATACACCCTGAAAATATTACATACGCGATACAAAAAAACATAAAATAGGACTTGCATCGAAAATAACAGCTCTGAGGGCGTGGTTATCCCTTTGTGGGCCACGGCAACAAAGTTTTGCACATTTGTAGTGACACGACTAACCTGATGGGCAAGCCTCCCATAACCCACTGAACCAGGGGGGTACTTCTTTGGCCGACTGGTAAAGGACTGGCTCTCCCGTTACGCTGGTCGCGGGTTCGATCCCCGGCGCCGGCAAACCTTTCCTTGTTTGGATTAATTTCTCGTGTGTTTCGTTACACGCAGTGGCCGTGTGTGAGTGATGTAAAGAGGAAAATTCTGGCATTTCACATTCACACAAAATCTCGCGGCACTCAGTCCCACACACTTTACCATTAGTGCGATGGCCGGACCATAGGAGGTGGGGACCTCCTGCAGTGGCACCAAAACCTATGAGACATGAACGGCAGGCACTGCAGGCTATACTCATGTATTGTTGACGATCTTTTGCTTCCACACCCTCCTTTATTTTTTTTTTTATTTTTTTTTGGGGGGGGGATTGTAGGGTTAAATGTATAAAGACCCTAATGTAAAGTAATGAGCAGTAGGTAATAATCATGTTGTAGTAATAGCAGCAGCAGAAGCAGTATAATTATTATTATTATTATTATTATTATTATTGCCTACCGCTCACAGGGCCACTGGGCCCTGCCTGGGCTGGTGGGCTGTTCATTAACAATAATGTTCTTTCAGCTGTGCTTAGTGAGTATCCTGCATTTGCCCCTAGATTGTAGTCCATATGTACAGTCCCTTATGTCTGCTCCCTTGACTAAATCAAGGCCTTTATTTATTTGTTTTTTTAGCACTTGTCCCCTACCATTGTATCTTTTTAGTTTCCTGGTGCTATTTACACATGTATCCTTAGTTGTATAATCACACTCTGTACTGCCTGGGGGTTGGGATGGCATGCTCCTCCCTTCTCCTTTGTTGTTTTACTTGCAACAATAAACTATCAATCAATCAATCAATCATTAGTAGTAGTAGTAGTAGTAGTAGTAGTAGTAGTAGTAGTAGTAGTAATTAACGTGGTAGAGGTAGCAATACTAAATGCACTAATTAATCTATCATTTCTTGTAATATTTATTCTTAATTGCTTTGCATATTTCAAACTAAGTGGTTAGTAAGTTGGTCATTCAGTCAGTTAATTTGTTGTTTGTTAGTTAGCTTATTCAGTATTAATCACTCTGCTGTATTTTCTCTATTCATCTACTATAATCTTTCTACCTCTCTCCTACACCCCGCCAACAGTGGAAGAAGTGGGCGAGTTTCTGGGTGAGGGCGCCGCGGTGGAGCTGGACGGGTGGAGGCACAGCACTCACCGGCGGGCCTGACGCTCACCGCCTCCTTCAGTGCCGGCAGGATACGTGAGCTGCACGCCGACGCCATCCTCGCCCTGGTAGGTGGGTAGGAGGGGGGATGGGGGAGAGGGAAGTCTGAATGGAAGATGGTGGGAGACAGGAAGGATGGGCTGCATTAAGGCTGTCTTGGGTAGAGGGAGGGAAATGGATTGGAGGAAGGATGTTTGGACTGATTTCTGTGCTCCAAATTTTATCTGTTGGTTCATGTATCCATTAAAACTGGGTCCATTGAATCGAGGGTCGAGTGTATATAATGACTACTGGTAATCCAAATTGCAATAATCAGAGTATTTCTTCATGAGGACATTATTTGAAGTTGTTTCAGTTTTGCAGTATGGGCTGTTTTATATAACACTTGCACACCCACCTACCCCTGTTATGTTTTTGTATTAACCACATTTGAGTGGCATGACCCTGAGACAGCTGGGCTTTCATGCTCTTAGGAGAAGCAATTTATGTATCTGCACAGAAGTAGTAGACAGGTACAAATCATATTCTGCTGTTATTCATATGTGTTGATTTTATTGCATTGAGTATTTTCATTTATTATTTTGCAACAAACCCATGTTCAGAATTAGTTGGTTGTCTGGCTATTCATGGCCTATGAAACCAGTGCATTGTTTCCAGAAGGATGAAAAATAATTTATGTTTTTGTAGTTTTCAAAAAGCAATAAACCAGGAATTAGTTTTAAGTACGTGTTCATATTTTTTGCCTCGGGTTGTTGTTGGTGATTCCTAGGCTGCCTGGCCGAACAGCCCAGAGCCCCTGAGAAAGGTCAATACCAAGACCGGGCTTTCTTACTGTGCTCTCATGGAGTGAATTTTGTGTTGTTGGCACATCTGCCTGATAAATTTGCCTCGGGTTGATTAGCATGGATCCCATTCACATCCCACCCCATCTCTCAGTACCACCCTCATCAAAAAAAAAAAATCTCCGTCCTTTCTCTCATGGCACCTCCCACACACCAGTATCACATGCGCCACAGTTTCATCCACACATCTGACAGATCTGATGATAACTGCAATAAGGATTATGGCTGATATTACAAGACACTTTGCCGTATCACATCAGCTATTTCTAAATGTCAAAGAGGGGATCAGTCGGGTTCTAATGAGTGTTTCTTTAGGTTCATGGTACAGAAGAAGGGCCAGACTACCACCAGGGTCATAAAACTACCCCTGGAAATGCCCACAACTCCTACGAAAGCCTTGTCAAATATGTGTTCTTGGGCGGCGGTGTAGTGCCCCAAAACGAGCACATAACGTCTGGACATTAATTTTCCTCTACAAACTTATTGAGAAAGGTTCGAACCGTCGTCGAAGGATATAACCTTCCCTGCATAATTATTAGTTAGAGTAACTGGCGATCAGCGGCACGCACTCCCCCTCTCTCCTATCCGTTGCTTCTCTTACCCCCTCCCCCTTCACGAGGTAACTCCTGCCCTCACCGCGCTGGACGAGGTTAGTCATCTGATACCCTTCGCCCGGCGTACAGGTAAGTGCTATTCTCCCTGGATATAACTTTCCAGTTAAAATTAGTATTCACATGATTTATAAGGGTTACCACAGTTGGTTATCTGATGCCCTTCGCCCGGCTTACAGCTAACAGTGGGTGCCCCCAGCACCTTCGCCGTCCCGGTGAATGGAGCAGCCAGCCCAGGAGCCATAAGACATCACCTCGCCGGCAGATAAGTCATCCCTCAATCCCTGTGATCACCTCCTCCCCAGTCATATTGGGAAGCCCCTTTTAATTTCTTTCCCCATTACACACACTAGTTAGGATGGGTGTCAAATCGTTGCGTTTGTAAAGAGTTTAGCGATCTCCCCCCTCCCTCTGTCGTTTCTCGGGACACATTAAGATACGTAGGGAAAAGTGCTGACGCGAGTTTCGTGACTGGTAGGAGGAAGGGTTGTTGCCGTCGCCTATATATTTATAAATGTTTTTCATCTCATGTTATTTGTATGTGTAATAACAGAATAATGACACGGTTGTGACTAGAGGCCTCCGTCGCCCTTGGTCCTTTTAAGACTCGCTGTCCCGTCGCCGTTACAGGAGAGGTTGAGTTAAATCTTCTACCTTCCCCCCCACCCCCTCTTCAAGGGTTGGCAGATTATTTATAAATACCCAGTGTCCTAATAAACCAAGACCATATAATGTAACACTGCTTGTTTCCTCCCTACCCTACCCCATATTCCACGTTAATCACTTGTATTAGTCACCCTTACTCCCTCCTCCGTGTCTTACTTAACACTCTACCAAAATTCTTTTTTTTCTTCATCAACACGGACACTAGGAGAGACTAGGGTTGTCAGTAGGTTTTTTTTTTCCTCTTCATCAACACAGACACGAGGAGAGCCTAGGGTTGTCAGTGGTTTAACGTTCTCTTGATGGTCTTAACTCCATTCCACACCGCGAATTGGTTTCGCGGTTATTATGGTTTTCAGTCTTTTTTGTGAACCCCCACATACTCAGTGGTGCCTTAAATGAAAAGCAGGAGAACCGAGGGCACCACATAAATGGTGGCAGCAGCGGTGGGATACTAAATGACTGTATAGTGTCATTTACGTGGAATGGTAGGAGTGGTCTGAGGCAGGGTCATTTACGAATGAATGGTGGTAGGTATAATTAACCCCCCCCGCCCTCATGGGGATTAGTAATGTCGCGAGTGGCAGTAGTAGGTCGCAGCCAGGTTCCCGCTAATTTAGACGTAGGAGTAGAACTTAAAATTTTTAGAGCCCCCGGGGGAAGGGTTGATGGATTTTACTCAGATTCACGTTTGAATGCTGTACTTGAGTGGGAACATGACTATTGTCTGCTCTGGTTAGGCAGTAATGACATAGAGAGCGATACTACTCTGAAGAGGTTGTGAAGGACATTTTGGAAATATCCTCAATTGAGGATAATTGTGGCTCCACGTTTACAATTCCAATTCAGAACCCAGTTTTCTCTCGACCAGTGAAGCACCTCACTCACGATGGGTATAAAAAAGATCAACCGATCACAAAAGCATCGTTTAAAGGGAAAAAGTTTAATTTTTAATTTTAACACTGCTTACTGGGTCGAACGTCTAGCTGCGGACGATGTAAGGGAAGGAAATTCGTAAAAGAAAGAATGCGTACGCGATCGTTTGGAAATAGGGATACGGACGCGCGCGCTTTTTTTTTATTTTTCTGCTTTGCTACAAACAAAGCTTGTGAATTGTCGTCGAGTGTCATTAGACCTGAGAGAAAATGGATGCTCCACGCAGGAGTTGCTCCTATCTTATGGCTGTGGGCCTTAAGGCTGTGACACAGTCAGTTTGAGAATTTTAGGGGAACATAGGGGGGGACATTGTTTATAGGGCTGTATATGTGATACAGTAGTATAGTACCTCTACCTCATGCTAAATATGTCCTGTGGGACTTGATAAGAGTTGTCTGGGAAAGCAACCGCTCGTAGTGATAGATTTCGCCGGTTGTTCATGCACCCTCTTGCCATGGAAATGATAATACCATGTGCTATGAAGAGGCTGGATAATCCTAACCTTAGCAGAACACTGGTGAAAACTATCAAAAGCTGCTTAAACATTGTTGAAGTTAAAGTCCAGCAGCCTACACCACCATCAGGCAAGAAAAGGTGCCACATTTGCCCTTGGAAGACTGCAAGCAAATGTAGAACAGTTTGCGCAAGGTGCAACAAGGTAACCTGTCTTCGACACTAAAAGATCTTTTCTACTGCACAGACTGCCAAGATATGTAAATAAATGTTTGTATATTCACGGAAAATATATTTTTTATTTTGATCATAGGTAATTTTGCTGGTATGCATATTGTTTATTTACTTATTTACAAAAAAATAGATTTTCATTTTCAGTTATTTCTAATGGTATATTCAAGGAATTTTATCATAAATTACTGTGTATGCATTTTGTGATTATTTATTTAAATGTTTATTTATAAAACCACATGCAGGAATTGTTCATTTTCATTTGGTCAGAGCACTACATTTGGATTGCAGGATAGACTTTTTTACACCATTTACTTGAAAGAGCAACCATTTTAGAGAATATTAAAGTTTCTTTCTTTTCGATGGAGTCTTGTTTTTACATTATATGGCGAAGTCACTATTTTTTCAATAATTTTTTTGTAATCATGAAAATTAAATAATCACAAATTTCCTAGTTTTTACTTAAATTGTCCTAAAAGATATTCTTTTTCAATTCTGATGCAGTGTAACTCAATAAAGATCCATATTTTTTTTTTAATAGTTTTGCAGTGGGTCCAAATGGAGTCGCGGCTCCACTAGTGAGTCAGTTTGGGCGCTACCGTTTAGGGGTTAACTGGAGAAGCACTGCCGGGTATCAGATTGTCCTCCGTTGACTGAAGGTAAAAGGGAATTAGTCTCCACTGACAGAGCGTGTCCACTTGGGTTGCCTGCCCTAATTTAGGTAACATGTCGGATGAGGTGAAAATAACAAAGGCGTGTGTGGAGCAGAGGCGCCGGTGAAAGACGAGGAGATGACTAAAGACACAACATGGAGCTTCTTGCGCACTTAGAAATGGAGGTACAGGAGCTCAGACTTTTCTCAGGCCCAGGCAGAGACCATTCGTCAATTAGGAGCAATGGCCATGTATAACGCGAGGTAGACGAAAAGGCCGGTCATCACTAAACTCAGTGATATCAAAATTCTAGAGCTACGTGATTTTGAAGGCCTCGAAGCTGCTGGTAAATTAGCAGTTTTCTTTGAAGGGGTAGAGCAATGTAGTCCAGACGGCGGTGACAGTAAAAATTTCAAAGTCACGAGTTGGCTCCGAGCTGACTGTTATTGCACAATCGTCAACAGAAGGGTGGTAATACTTCTTGGGCTGAGGTTAAAAAAAAAAATTTACGGTCTGAGTTTGCTGTGGACGTAAATATTGATAGGGCGTGGCAGGAATTAGAAATGCAGCAATACCAATGGGAAGACAGCCCACAAGCGTTCACCAATCGGCTGATCTGTCGCTATGCAGTCCTTGAAACGAAGTTTCCGGGAGAAAGGTTCCCAAACAGGGATAAGACAATCAAACTTAAAATATGTCAAGGGTTGCCGAAAAATGTTGGACGGAAAGTCGAAGCATTCCTGGATGAAGACTACCCCCTAAATAAATTCCTTGATAGGGTGGAGCATGACCGTTTTTATTGGAAGGGTCAGGCAACCGTAAAAGGCGCGGCAAACCACTGAAGAAAAGCCAGTGGTGAACACAACGCCGACGTCCGAGGCGGCTTCGGGTAACAAAGGGATCGAGGCGCTCCAACAACAGCTGGAGACTTTAAATAGGAAGATAGAGCAAATGGCTCAACGATCCTCCCAATATTGCCCTCAGTGTCGCGAAAACACATGCATTGCGGAACTGTCCTAGGCGTCCCTATTGTCCATACTGCCGACAGCACACACATTCACTCTCAGGTAGTACTAAACGTCCTCCTCCCGGCGCGTGTTTCGACTGCCGACAACAGAACTGTAGACGAGGTAATGCCAGTTGCCCTGGGAAAAGGGAAAAATGACTGGTAGCGCGGAACACCTCACCAACAATTAGTATTGCCGTTAACGGGAAAGTGCTGCAAGCATTAGTAGACAGTGGGAGTGGTTATACGTTGGTGAGGCGCTCGGCGGTAAACAGAATAGGTGGTGAGATTAATAAAAGGCGCTCCCCACCGCAGCTACAGGGAGTAACTGGAACCCCTCTCCGTATTTTAGGAATGGTCTGGACAGAGATTGGGGTAAGAGATGACCAGGTGAGTAAGCAATGGCTTCCGGTTGTGCCGGATAATTATATTAACGCTGACTTGCTACTAGGCTGCGATGTCTCAACGCAAGCAACTCTCACGTGGGACCATTCGAGACAAACCCTAGTCTGGGGAAATACCCCTTATCCCATCAATCATGTAAGGTCACGGCACCGCCAGTTGATGAAAGTACAGAGAATCCCTCATTCCCCAGAAACTACTGGAGCTGTTAATCGTTATCTTAGCGCCAGTGATAACATCGTCATTCCTCCCTCTCAGTCACACCTTTATCCAGTCACGATAGATGAAGCGCCCGGAACTACCATCATTCTCTATCCGGATGCGAAAACAAGCCATTCCTGTCAGCCATGTTGTGTGGTAGTAAATGATCAACGGCAAATTGTGTCCCGTCGATAATTCGAGCAAAGCCCGGAGAACCCTTAAGATCGGAACCTACTTGGGTAGTTACGAACCAGCCAAGTCCGTGGGGAATAACATAAATACGACCGTGCCCATTCATAACGATCTACTTCCCCACGCCGACCAACCTAACGAGCAGGGAGATAGGCAGGCAAAGATCGAGGGTCTCCTTAGAACAGCGGATTGGAGTCATTTGCAGCCCGAACAGCAAAAGGAACTGTCTCGTGTTATTACCAGTCACGATTCAATTTTTATATTAGGAAAAGAGGAATTAGGCACTATTAATGGTCCGCCAGCTCATATTAACATCTCAGATCCAAACCCAGTTAGAGGTCCAAACTACCGCTACCCAGAGAAGGCCAAGGAAATTATCTCGGAGATGTTGCAGGACATGGAAAATAAGAATATAATAGAGCCTTCTACTGCGGCATGGTTGAGCCCAATAGTACTGGTCACTAAACCCGACGGCTCCAAACGCATGTGCCTGGATTACAGGGGAGTAAATAAACATCTGGCTACCGACATCTATCCCCTTCCCCGACTTGAAGAACTAGTGGAAATGGCCGCCGGTAACAAATATTACGCCACGCTCGACCTCAAAGATGCTTATTTTCAGGTGTTATTAGACGAAACCAGCCGAGACATAACCACCTTCAGTGACGGTGTATCGTTGTATAGGTTTAAGCGTCTTCCTTTCGGACTTAGTTGCAGTCCAGCTATTTTTTTCACGCCAGATGGCCCGAGTACTGGCCCCGCTCCTTAAGCAGGGTTGGTTAAAAAATTACCTAGACGACGTAATACTCTTTGCACCTGACTTCAACACCCACACACAGAGACTAAATACACTTTTTACGTGTCTATCCCAGAACGGAGTTAAATTAAATTTATGTAAGTGCACGTTTGGGCAACGAGAAGTCCCAGACCCGGTCAACGTAGAGGCAGTCGAAGCCATGAAGCCCCCTACTAACGTTAAAGAAATGCGACGTTTCCTGGGGATGTGTGGTTTCTATCGGCAACACATTCATCAGTTTGCTAAAGTTGCGTCCCCTTTAACTAATCTGACGCGAGGAAACATAGAGTTCCGGTGGACAGATAGCTGCCAGGAAGCATTCGAAGAATTGAAAACCCGACCAACTCAAGCACCTGTTCTGGTACGGGCAAATATCAACCAGCCTTTAATGTCCCATAATACGACCCTACGGTGTGGGAGCTGCTACCTATGGATTGTACCGTAGCGCGAATCAAAACAAACCCTCTGTACAAGGCCGCCCCACAATCAGCTGGTTATCAGACTACCACCAGGGTCATAAAACTACCCCTGGAAATGCCCACAACTCCTACGAAAGCCTTGTCAAATATGTATTCTTGGGCGGCGGAATGTCTCATAATACGACTCTACGGTGTGAGAGCTCTTGTGACATCACCCGGAGAAGAGCGTCAGATGAAGTGTTCTGCCCTCAACCTTCCTCTTCCCATATAGGAACACTAAAGGCCGCTTGGAGTCATAACCACAATCTTTCCTTTACTCTGGTGTCATATTTCTAGTAAATAGGTAAATTTTATACCTATGGAATGTACCGTAGCGCGAATCAAAACAAACCCCGTTACACAAGGCCGCCCCACAATCAGCTGGTTATCAAAGCAGTTGTCATAGTGAACGAGGACGAGTTATATATATAGTGATCTTTGTGCTGTCTGTCCTCCCACGGCCCCTCCCGCCAGACACCAACCACCAAAGCTACTGAAAATCAACTCCTTTCTGACCACTGACAAGCAAGATAAGAGCAAAGATGGCAATGTTAAGGCTGTTTGCCAGGCCGTCAGTTTTATATCTTAATCCCACGAGAGCCATCGCCACCACGGCCTCCAAGAATGCTGGTTTGTTCACCCACGAGCATGACGAACTGAGGAACTCCATGAAAAAGGTGAGATGCCTATTTGTTTCCACCTTATACCGTAATTTGGGTTAATATGAAGGAGGAATAGGCGGTGTTAACTTCCCTCACCTGGTCAACTCTGCCACCCCAAGTGCACAAGTTAGGCAATATAAGGTTGAGGTATACGAAATAGGGATAGAAAGGGGCAGCTGAAATATGTAGGTACGCCAGTCTGTTGGGGTTTGTATATTACTGAGTAAGTATAAGACAATTAAGTGAAAAAGACTTGAGTTGTGTACCTTGCACAGACCACTTAATGTTGATGGGTGTATTAATTATTGTGTATACCTCACTGTATTCAAATTGATCTATTGAGCATCGGAAATGGTCTAGAAAATACGTTCAAAGGGTGGTGGGGGTACGCCTACTCCTGCTGCATTTTTACCATAATTTGTGCTGAACAAGTGACTTCTTAGACATACCGATATTATTCTAGTGTTTTCCCCTACTCGCCCCTCGCAACCAAAATTGGCTAGGGGGCCTTTGAGACTGCGGGGAATTTACTTATGATTCCCAGTTCTACATAGATCCTGTTGCCTGCCTCCATATAACCGTTTACCCACTCATTTGTCAGGCTGAGTTCATCATGCATTGTACATTGTATTCATTGGTTTTGTTATCGCTATTCTCTCCTCTTCCAGCTGATCGACTCTGAAGTCAATCCTTACGTTGATCAGTGGGAAGAGGAGGGCCAGTTCCCCGCACACGAGGTCTTCAAGAAGTTTGGGGATGCTGGCTTCCTGGGTATCACCAAGCCAGTGGGTAAGAAAGCACTATGTCTCAGGATGCTGAGAGCTGTGCCAGAATTTTGGAGTGAGCTTGTTGAATGAATGAATGATAAGGGTGATTGATTTCTTCTTCTTTTTCTTCTTCTTCCACTTTTTCTCTTTGTTTAACCTCCTTATTTTCCCTTGTGGGGTTGATCAGGCTAAGAGTCTCTCACACTCTTGACAATCATACTCTCTCCTTCTTTGTGTTTTTAGATTAAATTATATTTTTACCTTCACATGAATAACCACATTACTGAGTTAAGATTCCTTCACTCAAGTAACACTATTGGATAAAGTAACACTATTGGATATTTTTTACAGCTCTGCACTCTTGTAAATAAGTGACTAAGGAGTTCTGTATCGCAGAGTATGGGGGGCTCGGACTGGATTACTCCTTTGCTATTGCTGCGGGTGAAGCGCTCGGCACCATCAACTGTGGGGCAATCCCCATGGCCCTGGCTGTGCAGACAGACATGTCCACACCTGCCCTGGCACGGTAAAGACATGCTCCTATGCACTAAATCTATTAAACACATAGATAAAAAATTATAAGCATAGTTGGTCTTCTTTTTCTTTAAAGTCCTTTTTTTCCCTGATGGGGTTAGTGGGTCTGGTTTATTTATTCATTTTTAAGTCATTGTCA
Source organism: Eriocheir sinensis (assembly GCF_024679095.1). Taxonomy (NCBI): domain Eukaryota; kingdom Metazoa; phylum Arthropoda; class Malacostraca; order Decapoda; family Varunidae; genus Eriocheir; species Eriocheir sinensis. The sequence continues at coordinate 30,849,594 of NC_066510.1, read as the reverse complement.
TTAATTTTTCATTAAATATGCATTAAACTATTACAAACTTCAATTATAAGGATATGGTATTAACAGGAAAGTGTATGACCCAAGATGTAGCTATGGACTCCAAAGGCCTTAAGCCAGAGATAACCCTTTAGCTCAGACTTAGAATGGCCATCTCCTGCCTCATCATCCCTCATGGGCATGTGTTCAAATCCTGAGCAAATTGTTGGGTAAAAGATTAATTCTCCCGAATAAAATGTCACATGCTACAAGAAGTGGACGTACTCCCTCCCGACAAAAGAGTTTCCAGTTATTCTTTTCCATGTACTTTGCCCTTTCCTACCTGTTTTTTACTAATAAATGGCTCAGTTTTTACTCTTAATTTCTATATTGCCAATCATCCTATTTACCCTCTAAGGAATCATTTCATTATGAGCAATGAATGATTCCTGTAAATGCTAGTAGTACATCATACTGATTTTTTTCAGGTTTGGGAGCCACCATGTTAAGGAGCAGTTCCTTGCCCCAAGCATCACAGGAGAGTTTGTGTCCTGCCTGGGGGTCAGTGAGCCTAGCGCTGGGTCAGATGTGGCCAACATCCAAACCACTGCCAAGAGGGTCGGCGATGACTTCATCATAAATGGCCAGAAGATGTGGATCACCAACGCCTTTCAGGCCGACTGGATGTGTCTCCTTGCCAACACCTCTCAGGGGCAAGCACACAGCAACAAGTCTCTCATTTGTGTGCCCATGAATACACCAGGTAAAATAAGTGATACTTTAGACAAACTATTCCTCAAAATGCTTTGAAATCACCAGCTATGTGTCTGAGCTATGTTCTTAAGCATTTCTGTGTCCTTCAAGGTATTCATTTAGCAAAGCGCATCAAAAAGATTGGAATGCTGTCGTCAGACACAGCCCAGATATTCTTTGAGGACGTGAGGGTGCCTGCCAAGAACATTGTTGGGGATGAGGGGCTCGGCTTCACTTACCAGATGATGCAGGTGAGTAGCAACGTTTCCAGATTGTTGTACTCAGCCTCTTGTATTTGCTGATTTCCAACCCCAAAACTGTCTCCTCCACTCCGATAACTAGATTCATTTATAGTTATCATTGAAATGGTTACTTCTTGGCGTTTCTTTGCAATAGTCATGTATCTGAAACTGATAAATACGATGTTCTGAGTACGATAATCTGGCAACAGTGGTGAGTAGCCTTCCTCAGGTCTTCTTTTGGAAGGCAGAGATTCATTGAGAATATTTTCCCACCAGCATCCTGTTCACTTATTCCCCTAAGTTTGAGGTAGCACCACATGAAACATAATTAGCTCAAAGCTTAACATTTCTATTGTTCATACTTTCATCTTTAACTTTCCATTCAGTTTTCACAATATCTTTTCACAAGACTTGTGGATTATTTTTGTTTATTTGTTTTGATTGCTACTCCAAAAGGAACTGCTTTCGCTCCAAAGAGTCCTCTTCTTACAGTACACATTTTTATCCATTCATTGATTTAATTCTCTTCACAGTTTCAAGAGGAGAGGCTGGCTGCTGCTGCACTTCTTACGTCACCTCTGCGCAAGTGCCTCGACACCACAATAGAGTACACAAGGGAGCGCAAGGCTTTTGGAAGGGCAGTCTTAGACAACCAGTATGTCCACTTTCGCCTGGCTGAACTGGAGACGGAGATTGAGTGCCTCACTGCCTTGATTTACAGAGCTGCAGGTGTGTATACCATGCACTCATACTACAGCAGGGCACAGGACAATCTTATGTATAACTTATTGCTTGTAATGTGGATCTTGTGTTTATTATGGAAATCAGTTATCTTTAGTGTTATGTATAGTCATGGTTTTCAGTTCATATTTAATAGTTCCCCTGTAGCTGTTTTCAATCATTACACATACAAGAGAACTAAACATAAAAGCAGAGAATAGAAAGAAGAGAAGACACATTAGAGAAATGAGTGTACAAGTTTAGTTGATTCAGTTGAGAAGAGCGAGAATAACAGGATTATGAAGCTTTAGTGTTCTTGGATAGTGCTTGTGCTCCCCAAGGGATGACCTCTATCTTAACCACTTCTTTTAGAGTAGATGTCTAAGTAAACGAGAAGTTAGCATACTACATCAATTCAGTAGCTCTGTAGAAATGCTGTAGCCTGGCTTTTTTCTCTCCTCAGAACTGTATGCGGATGGAGAGGATGTCACAAAGCTGGTATCCATGTGCAAGTTGAAAGGAGGCCGGCTGGTGCGAGAGGTCACTGATTCTTGCCTTCAGTTTTGGGGCGGCATGGGCTTCACTAATGAGGTAAAGTCTGTTATCCTTAGTTATCTTTCTTCTTACACAACTAGTCTCTATTTTGTATACAGTAGTCTTAACAAAAAGGCAGATTTCATCAATACTTTACCTCACATTTCATCATATAATGCATGAAAAAATACTGGAGAAGTTTGTTTAATATTTTCTCATATACCTGATACCACTTCAACAAGGCTTTATTAGCAGGCTTAATATGAATGTATCTGATTGCCCCACTCAACTCTTGGGAATGGTGAATTGGATCAGCGTAATGTTTGCAGCATGAGTCTCAGTCAGCCTTTACTTTCCCAACAGGTTCTGGTGAGCAGGTTTTTCAGGGACATGCGCCTCATATCAATCGGAGGCGGCACTGATGAGGTGATGCTCGGTATCATCTGTAAGTACATGGGGATACTGCCCAAGCTTGGCAAGAAGAAGTGAGCTGCCGAGTGACAGGTGTGTCCACATGTGTATAAAAATTGGTGCTGGATTAGAGGGATCGGCTGGTGTGGGTGAGGAAGTCCTTCACCGTGGATGTAGAATACAGCTGGGCGATGAGATTGTTTTCAAGCCATGCTCAGGGTGCAGCATTTTACAATATGCAACTAGGTATAATTGTGTTAAGGTGTAAATTAGACTGTAAGTAAAGCAGGGAAAGTGTATATATATTTTTATCTAAAATGTATAACTTCAAATTTCTTATTGTCTTTCTCACTCTCTTTGCCATTGAAAATGAGTTAGTCTATTGTTGATGAAATTAAAGATTATATTTTCAGAAGCTCTACTTTAACTAACCATTCAAAACAATCTTGTATAATGAAGGAGCGTGTTTACACTGTACTCTTGTACGCTGCACTAGCTTCTCTCTAAACATGAAGAATGGACACACAAACACACACATGCACACACATGCACATCTATTTGGCAGAATCTAGATAAGGTCTTTGCACACCGTCATTCAACAGTGGAAATTCCTCGTTATTGTTTTTCTTCTCTTTCTTTTTCTTGTTCTCAATTTCCTGAATCTGCTCGTAATTTGCCATCTGGTCCCCATGGGTGAGGTCAAACTTGCGGGCAGCCGGCAGGGAGATCCAGAGGGCAGCGGTAACAAACAGGATTATCCCCAGCACACTCAAGGACACTGGGTAGCTGTCGGTAATGTCTCGCATCCATCCTGAGGGAGAAAAGAAACAAGGAATAAAATTATCTATCACACTTCCAAGCTTGCAACACTGATGAGTATTTGCTGCTGTGATTCTCTCAACACTTGACAAGTCATAAAAGAAACACCACTTACCAACAAATGGCCCAAAGATGATGACAAAGACACCCTTGAACACGCCGCTGATACTGAGCATGGATGTGAGCAGGGGTAGCCCAAGGATCTCCACTACCACCAGGCAGTAGGACGTGAAGAACATGCCGACTCCAACCCCTAACACCGCCATCGATATCGTCTTGGCCCAGAGACCAGGCGTCCATGCAAATACTGCCAAAGAACATGACCACAGTGTTATAGTGGTTACAGTGATAGATCAATGGTAGTTTGTCTATGTACCAGAGGGTTTCATAGAGAGGAAAAGCTTAACAATAACAATAAAATTTAAGACCAAGCCAACCCCAAGAAGCAGAGGATGGGAAAAGCTCACCAATTATGCTCGTGGCAATGATAACAGAGCTGCTATTGACCCCGACTTGGTGCCGCATCTTGAAGTAGATGAAGATGGGCGGGTAGATGAACCGCGTGGCAAGCAGAGCAAACCCAGCCACTGAGACAACCACGCCCGCCTCCTCGGTGCTGTGTCCCTCGTCCACCATGGCGAATGGGACCAGATACAAAAAGTTGGAGAACGCCATCGTGTTTATGGTGAGAATCGAGTTGATGATGACTGCTCGCACTGACCTAAAGAGCCAAAGATTACCCTGGGCAGTTTTCATTACTCTTTTGAAAGAACTGCAGATGCGTGAGCAGGTGCTGCCGTCCTCCACACTCTGCTGGGCGACAGACTTGGCCGGGCATGTTGCTTTGCTCTGCCACTCAACGGGGTAGAAGACCATAGAGGCAGCGCAAATGTTGAGGGTGATGGCGCCCATGATGAGTGTGGCACCGCTGAAGCCATACTCATTAAGGAGGAATGACAGAAGGATGGGCATGACGAGGAGGCTGAGAGACCCGCCACAGGAAGTGAGGCTGCAGGCAAGGGTCATCCGGCGGGAGAAATATTGCGGCACGATGGCGTGGCTCACAGTCATGATGATCTCCACGGGAATGCCTGGAGAAGAGAGAGAGAGTGTGTGTGTGTGTGTGTGTGTGTGTGTGTGTGTGTGTACTTACCTAATTGTAGTATACAGTGCCTGAGTTCAAGCTCAGTCAATCCTGTCTCCCAATCTGTATATTTGTCTAACTTTTCCTTCATTACATGTACACTGCCCGCTTCAACAATGTCTTTGTTTAGTCCATTCCATGTATCCACACTCCTGTATGGAAAACTGTACTTCTATGTCTTTCAGACAAGTCACCTTTCTCAATTTCTTGCTGTGTCCTCTTAGTTGCCTCCTCCCTTCCATCTCGATTAAATCATTTCTATCCAACATGTCCATTCCACTCCTATTCCTGTACAACACTGTCAGGTCTCCTCTTTCTCTTCTTTCTTCAAGTGGTGGTAGGCCCAGTTTCCCCAATCCAGCCTCATATGACAGACTTGATAGTTCTATTACCATCTTAGTTGCAATCCTTTGAATCCTTTCAAGTGTGTGTGTGTGTGTGTATGATTTTAATAAGGCCTCTGCACACATATTTTCCTTCAGTATGCTTCTCAAGTTTATCAAGAATGTATAATAATTAAACTACACAAATCTCATGAAAAGACATTATACATTATCTCACTATTTTAATGCAACTAAAAGTATCATCACTACCCATGAGCTTCTTGAATGCCATCCTTAACCCAGTAGCAGTGACAGGCCAAATTTGTGGCTTTACCGTGTACCAGCGACGGGGGCCAAATTTTTGCCATGATATAACCCCCCAAAAAAGAGATGATGCATAAACTGATGACAAATACGTTGATATATGTTATGAAATGGTTTGCGTGAGTGATGATTTTTTTCTCATTTTTCTCGCTTAGAGGGGCCTTTAAGAAACATGATCCCCGCAGTTACCGGGTTAATAATGAAGGTAAAAAAAAAAAAGGAATAGGTGGGAAGAAGTACAACAGAAAACTCAAACATACTGGCCAGCAAGGAGTAACTGAAGAATAAATCAAAGGCGGAGGTGGCGAAGGCAGAAAGGGACATGCCAACGGACATCATGACGCCCATCGCTATGGACGCCGCCCGCCACCCGAACTCCTCGACGAGCGGGTCCACGAGGTAGCAGCAGAAGGCGGAGAGCACCAGGCCGAGGTTGTAGATCCAGGCTGTGAGGGTCGAGGACGTGTTGAGGCCGATCAGGAACTCCGAGAACAGGATGCCGAAGTTTGCGCTGGCTGCCCCCGCGATGATCTTGAGCGATGGTGAAAAGGCGTTAGAGAATGTTAGTTAAGATTTAGGGGCCGCTTTCACAGTCACTTTGTTTGTTTTGATCGTTACCAATGGCTGTTATCGCCGTTATAGTATTTCCACGTAAAACTGGCCGATGGGGTAGTGGCGGCTGCGGGGTTAGCCTAGCCCCGCACCTTGCCACACCTAACCTAACCTAACCTTTGACCCCATAGGCCAGTTTCACGTGGAAAACTATAGCATCGATCGCCGCCATTGGTAACAATCAAAACAAACGAAGTGACTGTGAAAGCGGCCCTTAGTGTGTACAGACAGACGAATAGAGTCCCAAAAATCTGTGCAGAGAAGAATGACTTAAATGATCAAAGGCCTTTAAGAAACTGAATATGCTGGAAGAGCTACAGCTTAATTTGCTTATTCTTTTTACGGTTAACAATTTCGGGAGTTTTGTGATAAGTGCAAACACGATTGGAAGTTTCAAATGGAGGTGAAGTACATTGATAGACAGGATAATAACAGTAATGGTGAATAACTAATCCTTAGGAGCGCCTGTAGATAGAGTGCTTAGCCATGCATTCCCAGACCCCCTCTTATAATTGCCTCTGCCGCTTATTCTTACCGTTTCTTGCCTAGTGCCTCTGCGCGAACACAACCTAACTACCAATATATAAAAATGGTAGTGTTCGAAGTACCAGTGTTTTAACAATTTGGTGAGTCGGGTAGGAGGCAGGGAGAACGGGATCGAAGCATTGAGGTAAGGCATGGGTAAGGTGTCGTAAACTCTCCCTATATATGGTTCTGGTGTAGGGCAATATGGTTGGTATTATCAGACACTTTGACCTCTCATATCAACTATTTCCTAAGGCCAAAAAGGAGATCAGTTGGTTTTAATGAGTGTTTTAAGTTGGTTGAGGGGAGAGAAGAAGGGTCAAACTACCATCAGGGTCATAAAACTACCCATGGGAGCCGTCAAATATGTGAACTTTGGTCCCGAAATGTTTAAGAATATAACCCTTGATGTAGGACGAATGGCATCTTAAAATTGTAGTCTCCTTGTATTGCTGTGTATCCTTGTGATTCTAATGCTATCTGCTCGGAGTCTCGTTAACGCAAAACTGCTTGTGCCTCTCAATGGAAACTATAATTATCATATTTTCACTTGTTTCGGAGTATTTCTTACTGCATGATTGGTCTTCACAGTTATGATTTAGAGATTGACTTGGTTTTATGTGCCGGCGGATGTTGCAGAGACAATTGAGTTTACTATCTATTATTACCGTCGACCATTTCTTTAGGACGGTTGATAAATAAGTAAAATATCCACCGATTGTCGCCGGTCCGAACGAAGACCCGGAACTAATTTCGAAGCGTTTGGCGGGCTTTGTTGATCCTCGGAATGAAAAGCAACAGAGAACCCGCGTGCAGTGTTCCTCTGACTCTGGTGGGGTGACGTTCGCTGACCCTCTGGGAGAAGAAGACCGCCTCCACTACAGCCTCGGGTGAGTATTGTGCTTCATCATTCACCGTTCGCTGACCCTCTGGGAGAAGAAGACCGCCTCCACTATAGCCTCGGGTGAGTATTGTGCTTCATCATTCATCGTTCTCCCATTTCTTTCAAGGCATTTACTTAGATATGAGGTGTTCTGTTCTGAGAGTTGCAGTTCTCAAGAGGGTATGATTAATGTTAACGATCCAACTACTCCATACCACCACTTGACCTCATGCTCGCTGCCCCTCGTGACGCTGTTGCCCACTTCGCTGCCTCGGTTTACAAGACGTGCGGCTGTCAGTGTTTTGTCAGCCGCACGTATATTGTAACACGATTCATAATAAGGAACGAAAATATGGGATGCAATGATACTTTAAGGTGATTGCCCTAGCTGCTGTTCCAAGATAACCACACACCTCAAGCCCTGCCGTTAGAAGCCGGGGAGGGAGCGGTCAAATATACGTATGGTAATAGACCTAATTAGTACAGGAAAGTCCCTAAATCTACCTTTGCACACATTGAAATAAGTCCATTCATTCATAGCATTAATGACGAACTACTCCGAGATACGATGCTGGTTAAGTTAGTTATAAAACCTGTGACACAATGATGCTTGATGGTTGCCCTATTGTTCGAAGATAACCGTGAACCTCGATTTCTGCCGTTTGGGGAAGCGTCAGATAGATAACAAACATTAACTTGTACACTTATTCGAAGGATGCAAATAGGCCTAATTAGTACGAGAAAGTCCTTAAACTACCCTGCCAAACACTAAAATAGACAGATAAACATTTTGTACCAATAGACAATTTATTTTTTACCAATAGATAGATAGATAGACCGAAATATATATATTTTACCTATAGCTAGATAGATTGACACATTTTTTTTTTACTTATAGATACACATTTTTTTACCTATAGCTAGATAGAGACAGACATTTTTTTACATATAGATAGATACACACATTTTTTACTTATAGGTAGATAGAGAGACACAGATAAACATATTTTTTTTAACTATAGGTAGATAGATACACTTTTTCTTTACCTGTAGCACGCAACACGCAAGAACAACCACCCAGCCCCATCCTCCGTCGGGTCCCTCCGCCTCGTCAGCGCAGCCCCCCTTCTCGCCGCCCTCCATCGGTAATTTCTGCTCCAAGTTTATTTTGCAGACAACTGACTGTGTCCCGTAATAACTGTTATCCTCGTCCGACCCATCACTCGCCATGTCGTGAGTGTACGGGGCCTTAGAACTGCCCTGGGTCCGGTTATTGCTGTATGGAGTGTTTTGTTCCATTATACCGCCGAAGTGTATACTCAGGAGTTATCTACACATGTGAGAGAGAATTGATTAGTACTGCGATCCGTTTTTACTTTAGTTTCTTGTACTATTTTTTATTTCTAATAGCACCACAACACCACCGATGCGTTTATAACCGACAGGTAGGCTACTCGTGCATAAACTTCCCTCTATCGACTATAACTTGCATACATTAAAAATTCCCTCGTCCCCACTAAAGGAATCTGCTCACTGCCACATCAGCATCCCCCATTAAGCGGCCGAGGCTGTGAATGAGCGAGACAACAGCCGTGCCGATCGTTCCGTGGACACTTAATTTGTTTGCATCTCGATCAGGCTCAGCACAAAACTTTTATAATAATTTAGTAGCTGAAACCTCGGTCTCCGCCTCTGCGTGGTTAGGTCTGCCTTTCAACACTTAACAAAAACATCTATTCAGATAACTTTTTGGAGTGCGAGGTCCGCTCTGAACGAGATTTAGGCAAGACTGTATGTTGGCTGCTTAACACAGCAGTGGGAGGTTACATAATTGTTCACCTGTGTTATGCTTAATTATACTAATACGACCAAACCTGAAATTATACTGATAGGCTACATAGAAATAAATACATAGAAAGACAGAGTTAAACATAGATAGCTGCTGGATAGGTAGATAAATAGATAGATATTTTTGACATAGCAATAAATTCTAACACTATACATTATTACGGGTATCAGGAGGAATGATTGGTGTAGGCCTATCAGACTGCGCGTTGCACACACACACACACACACACACACACACACACACACACACACACACACACACACGCTTGCTTGCTTTGATAGTTTATTGACAGCATTACATAAAGATACATAAAAAACAAACAAAATATAAAAAAACTGCTATCAAAGCAGGCCCTAAACAGATGGCCTGCCCTCACCACACACACACACACACACACACACACACACACACACACACCAATTATAAAAAAAAAATCGCAGCACATGCTGGGACTTTACATAAACTGTGTGTGTGTGTGTGTGTGTGTGTGTGTGTGTGTGTGTGAATTTTCTAAGTCAACCTATTGTAACTGTTTGGGGATTTGTTAAGTTAGCTTAAGTTTAGGGAATTTTCAAACACATGATATGCAGAAACCTATAGCCATAGACTTCGTATGGATACGGAGTCTATGCTATAGCATAAATTAACAAAGAAATCCTTCACTTTATTACATAGAAAGTCTCGTAAGTAAAGATCGAAGCATAGATGAGTTTTTTTTTAGTAAATATGTATGGGTTTTTTTTGTGTGTGGTTTTGTTACTCTTTAAGAAATGCGCGTTATTGAAGAAATCATTTAAAATTAAAATTATTTCATCTTATGATTGGCAATGGGAGAATTAAACTGTCGGGGGAGAGTCGGCCCGGTGAGTGGAGGACGTCGAGTCTCCGACGAGAACAGAATCTGATGATTTGATCACTCCACCTGATCATTGACTGAGTCATCCACCGCCTCTTCCCCTCTGTGGCCTCTCAAGCTGGACGGAGGGTCTTGCAGGTGGACGGACGGGTAACTGGCTGAGAAGGACAACGGCGACACGTGCGGCAGCAGACTGAGGAGGGCGTGGTGGGTGTGAATGACGAGATCCTGTAGGGTGGGGCGGAGGGCGGCGTCGGGCACCATGGCGAGGCGAGAGTAGTGGCCCATCTGCTCCCTGGTGACGGAGAGGAGAGGCAGCAGGCACAACATCAGGTACCCCACGGCGTACACCTCCGTCTGCTCCGAGCACGGCCTCTCACCTGTGATAAGCTCGGGGTCATAAAACGGCTTGAGTGACTTCGAGGGATCGATGAACCTCGCGTAGCCCCATGGGAAGGCCCCGTAAGATCGCATCAGCCCGAAGTCGAGCAGGGTGACTTCCACGCGTCCGCTCGCCCCGACCTCCACCGCCACGTTATTCAGCTTGATGTCATTGTGACACACGCGGAGGATGTGCACATTACTCAGAATGGTGCATAGGCGGTATACAGACCCCACCACCAACGCCTCTGACGGCCTCACTGGACCCTTCTTCCATCTGTCCATGGTGGAGCCGCGACCTCCGTGTTGCGTCATGAAAAACCCGAGTGGCTCCAAGCTGACTGCCAGCACTCTAGGCAAACCATCCACCTCCTCCAGTAGTCTTAAATTATCACACTCGAGGAGGAGCCGTCCGAGGCTGGAGTATTTTGGGGATAGAACCTTGAAGCAAATGGGGTAGGGCACATCCAGCAAGTGAACTGCATAGACAGCAGAAAAAGCGCCGACGCCCAAGAGCGAGTCTTTTCCCAGTTGATGGCTCACGAGGTTGCCCACGGTTACCAGGTAGCCCCGCTCCCGAACCTTTCTCCTCTTTTTCCTCCCCTCCGCCGCCTTCACCAGCTGCCTCAGTGTGCAGGCCTGGGGCATCGAGCGCATCCATCCTAAGAAGGTTGGCATGTCCCCCATACTGTGCCGGCGCAGCAGCCACCACGGCAGCTGCAGCAGCGTCAGCGACCCCATCACCGCCACTGTAGCTACCACGTGCGCTAAATCAAATGTAAACATGAACATCTGCTCTTATTTTATTGTCTTCTTTGTATGTTATTCTTTCTTATGCAAGAATTTGGCTGTGTGGGGTTTGGAATTGTATTGTATTGTGGCTTTTCTTTCTCCTGATGGATATTAAATTTACATAGTATTATATTGTCTCATTGCAATACATACTGCAATGCTGTAGTGCTTTATGTGAATTTTCTGTATTGATTATTTCCTAGCTTATCAGCAATGCATATCCTATATTGTTTAAAGATGTAAATGTCATTGTAAGATGTGTGTATTTGCATTCCGAAAATCCTGTGCATTGTATGAAATATATACATTCACTTCAAGATATTCATGTATGTATTATATCATAGTATATCATAGTATAGTGCCATACTATATTATGCATTGTAGTACTTATAAGGAATACATATGAATATCCTGCAGTACGTGGATGTATATATTTCTATTCAATACAAGATTTTAAAAATCCAGATATACAAATCCTACCTTGGAATTTATATCTTTAAATAATACAGGAATACAGGACATGCATTGCCGATAAGCATATGCCCGGGGGCGGCAATTTTAGCCTGGACCTGCCGCCCACAAGGCTGACAAAATAATAATATAATAAAAAAAAGGTCAAAGAAGGCCTGAATAGTTTACCGTAATCGACAATTTTTGCATCAAAATCAACAAAATATGAAATATTTTCCCTTATCCTTTCTGCAATAGGGATATTAAATACAAATTGTATTTTAAATTAATTTAATTTCACTTAATTATACGGCACACACAGCAAAAGCATATTTTATTATGTATACCGGTATCCTATAATCACGTTGCCCAAATTAGGGTCATAGGCAGTAAAGGTACGTGGTGGAGATGGGAAGTGGTGAACCTTTACCGGTGAGGTCTTGGGCGTGCACAAGGGCAAGGAAGTCTTCCCCGTTTTGACTCTCTTTAAGTGGACATTTTAGCAGATGGGGGGGGTCGTCCGACACCTAGGAGGGGGGGGGCCCCCTGGGTACGGCGTACTACGGCCCTGTACGAGTATATAGATTGTTAGATGAGTGCGGGGCCCTGGGCACGTGCCCGTTGTGCCCTGGCCCTGCGGGAGTGAAAAATTACATCAGACACCGACAAAATTTAAATCTTGCCTGAGCATCCCGTCCACCTCCGCATAGTAAAGCCCAAGAAACCTATAGAGGAGGATTTTTTTTAAAGTTTGGAGGACAGGGTCCAGATCTATCTAGCGGCGGCCGGCTTCGCTCCCCAGATCTCTAGCTTTTTAGGGGTATCGTAAATATATTTTATATTTTCTCAATTCATGGGTATTTCATATATTTTAGTTATCCTAATATTTTTTTGGGGGGGCCTGTATCCGCGCCTGAATATGCCTACAGCCGACGACACATTCCTTTTTATAGTTGCAGCACATTATAAGCGAGTCAGTTATGTACCGACTACCCGCCTACACTCGAGATTTTCTGTGGGTGGGTGGGGGGGGGGGGAGATTTTTTGGGGGGCCCGGCCCCCCCCTTGTATCCGCCCCTGCGTACTGCATGCTTTGCCTGCCACTTCTTCCTCTGTACACACTTCCCTCTCTCTCCCTCACCAACCTCCCCATAATCTCCAATTTCGACCTCCATTAGGTATGGCTACCCTTGAACCCAATCTTCCCAAATGACAATTCTGGGCAGTAATTTCGTCCTCATCGCTCTACCACCACTAGTAAGTTGTTGTGCTCGATTTCCTGTCAACATTAGGCTCATTAATCTGAAAAGAAATGACAGCTAGGCAAAATAGCATCACTTGACTGACCCCTTTTGAAACCTCTGGGTGTCAGAGGCGGCACTGCCTGTGTACGAAGTCTCTTCTTTTGACCCCAAGTCAGCAGTTTTCAGATATCATACCATGAAGGAAAAAAGACTTGTCAAAACCCTTACTTAACCACTTACAAAAACTGTTTATAAGATATTTTTAGATGTGGCAACATGTAATGTAGGATCCATAACATTTATTCATTTTTGAGGTAATGTTCTATTATTGACACCGGTATCACACCACAATGTTTGCAAGCTTCTGTCTTTTGATCTCACTTTGTTATAATTTTAGACTCCTTCTTAAGGATTAAAAACTAATGATATAATTTCAATGCAGAATTTTTGGATGGAGTTTAAGAAGGCATTTAAGTTGCTGAATTTAAAAGTAGAACCATAATGTATTGAGTGAATAAATTTTTTGGCACCAAGACTACAATCATGAAATTAAAATTGAGTGACCTGCCCACACTGGAAGAAAATTTGCTTTTCTGTCCCAATCTCCTTCTTGCCCGAAAGCTGTGTTCCCTCCACCATGACATCTGCATCAGCAACACAAGTGGGTTTAATAAGCAATTAATCAATCCTAACACATTGTCTAGTCTTTATTTCCCTGTAATCACACTAAAACCAATGAAAATGTATTCATGAAGAGTTAACAGTATAATTTATTGAAACCAAGTGTACAGCTAAGACCAAATTTGCCTGTATATCTCAAAGAATAATGAAAATTATCTGAGGCCACAAGATCATTTTCAGGTACCTGGTCTACAAGCAAAACAATTCATAGATCCAACTTAATATTTTGATATGTTGAAGTTCAAAGAAGAACACTTTAAATAATCAACAAACATGTCTATTATTAGCATACTACTGGTAGAATTCATGTGATATTTGATATTCTCACTAAAACACATGAAATTATAAGAATCACAACATATGTATGTATGTATTCCTCCAATTTATTTTTTTTGTTTACTCAAAACACGAGACATGCATTGCAAACATCAGTACTTGGCCATGTTACTCATGAACTGGAGTGAACTGTTTCCTGGGTGTGACTAGGGTGCACAACAAAATTATGTATGTGTACAGTCTCTCCGCTACTTTTTAGTTGACTAACTGGAAATGAATGAGTGAATTGAACTAATGTGAGGAAAGGGATATTGGCCGACCTGTGACTGGTATTGACTACCCACCATAGTCTCTGTGTGTCAGGAGGCAGCTCTCCTATTTATGTAATGTGAATGAGGAAAACATACAGCATTACAAGAGTCATTCAAGACACAATACTGCTGCTACATATGCTTCTCTTTTGTAATCTACATTTTAGTATGTTAGCATCTTGTACATAAATATTTGCATTTTGTTGATAGCACAACTTAACAAACTTGTAATACTCCTTACAGGCTGGCTTGCAAGCAAGAAGATTATGATTATGGCTGTGACACTTGCTACGTTACTACTGAACACCAAGAATAAAATGGTCTTGGTAAGTTATCACAGGGATAGCAAGGTGCAGTGCACTGTGGAGCCCGTTTAACTCACATCAATTGTTTTCCTTGAAGGTCATATTAACCTTCAGGAAAGAAGAAATAAAAGAATACTGCCATTTCCAAGGTACTGTATATATTCATGTATAGGTACTGGTACTGTTATATTGCTGCAAAATTTTTTGATAATAAATTATATAACTGGATTGCAGAGCAGAGGGTTGAGACCCATGCATATTTAATTTTATGTATGGTTGATAGAAATTAACTCCCCTGATTTTATTTACATGTTTTATTTCCTTACTTTACTTAAACTCTTACTGCTCCATTCACTCATAATAGTACTTGTGGAAATGTATGCATGAATTAGTGGCAGTCACACCGGTATCCCACAACTCTAGTGCTGAACATACTTGCTAACTAAAGATGGTATTTAATTAAAGCTGAGATTCACAAACCAACTTCAAACTGCATGTAAATGCTTTCAACAGTCAGTTTTAAACTTTATACCTGAGTATATACAGTAATGAAAAATATGTGCTTTCAGGATCATACGAAACCACAAAACAAGGAAAGACAGGTAGAGGGAGTTGGCAGCCTGAGAGAGGCATTCTCTCTTTGGTCCACCGAGACACCTTCCTGACAGCCTCATCATTCCTCAGCAGCAAGTCCAGTAAGTCAAATGAAATCATGTATCAGTCAAAAGTTAATCATTTATTTGGAAAAATTAATTCACATCCTTATTGTCTTTGTGCCACCTGCTAATATGTTCAGTACACACAAGTTTGTTTATCTAAAATCAGCAAAATCTTGGCAGCACAAGTAGGTCCTCCTGTAGAGGCAAGCAAAGCAATTGCTTCCACCCTCTAATCAATGGAAAGCCACTGCCAAGAGAGGCAACTGCAGAGCGAATCCCGTGACAGGTTCCAGCAGGTCTTTATCCTACATCTTTCAACCAATACGTGCTATCTTGGCTACAATGACATTTGTCTAAGAACCTGCAGCAATAATCTTTTCAGTAACTGGCCTTGTATTCCCCTTTCAGCATTAATTCACTCATTCTAGTCATTTCACTGTTTTCCAGCAAGAAAATATCCTATAAAGTGGATTTCTGATTCAGATCCTAAGTTGCCTATGATGAATATAGTATTCATCTTGGTTGTCTGAGGGGCAGCTCTCACAAGAGGCAACACAGCACTGCATCTGTCACTGTTATACTGATGGGAAAGTATTCATAAGACTTTTAAAGTGATAGCACTTAGTTCAGATTTATCAACCAATGGTTTTTCAAAACAAGAAATTTTTGTATACAATTTAAATGATGTAAATTTGTTGAAAAGATGATTGTTTAATTTCCTAAAAAAGTTCAGTTTCAATTTCTTGGTAATTCAGTACCATATCAAATCCTAATTATTATATGTATATAAGTTCTTTTTTTTGTGTTTTTTTTGTGTTATCACTTTCAGTATGTCAAAACCCAATGAATGAAATAACACGGTAGTTTTGAAGTGAAGCTTTCCCACAGGTGACATGTTATGTACAATCAATCCAGCACTTGTGCTGCTTACATATAGGACGGTTTCAGCAAATATTATATCACTGCTATTTTCTTGTACCTTATAGCATTAAAATCTGAATTATAAATATTAAACAGCATAACTTCCAACCCTGACAGACCTTGCTCACCACATCTCAAGTGTGATGCAGCGCCACAACTGTTTCACCAGACTGCGGTAAGCAACAATTTGAGGAAGTAGTGGGAGCGAGGAGAGAACCTTTGCTGTATGGGATGAGGATGTCGGGGGAGGGTTGCCAGACCAGGTGTCACTGCCTACCACACAGACATGCTCACATACTCATTCTTACTATTTGTAAAATAGAAAATAAAAATTCATCTGTTGCACTCCTACTAGTTCTATGTATAAAATCTAAATCTTGTTATTATAATACAGAAATAATGAGGACATTAGATTATATACACATACAAGTATGTATTTTGCTTTTTTAAAACATTTATGAAAAATTACCACATTACCACTGCTCACAACTCAAGCTGGTCAACAGTCAAGGTCCTCCTGTCCTTCACTTGGGCTCATGTCCTTAGTTAGATTGCATTCCTAAGATATCACAAGGTAAGAGGGGTATCAACTGAGGTTTGCAGCAATAACAATGAGCACCAGTTACAACCAGAATAAATAAATAGTCATAACATCTAGGAAAGTACAGAAGGTAAAAAGATCCACTGGGTATACTACATAATTTATGCTCCCATAACATATTAATACTGCATTCAGTCAATGAAAACACTTCCCCCCTCAAAACAAAATAACTAATAGTAAAAAAAAGTGAATTACTCAGCACAAACTATTTTTCACCAGCACCAGACGCAAACCAGTTTATCAGGAGAGTTCTTGAGTGTCTGCCACCACTCGGCACTTCCTGCCCGCCTTGCCTGCCTGCTCAACAGAGGAGACAGCACCACCAAGGCAAGTTTCCCAAGTGCCTTTTTTGTATCTCAGTGAAGTGAATCTTAGTGGCAAATACTACATTGGAATCACAAACATTGAGGTTTTTTTTTCATATCTACAGAGCACTGTCACTGCAGTCTCACTTGACATCACACTACACTAAAACAGGAGTCAAGTTGTAACCACTAACGAACAATCTAGTGCTAGACAACACCAGTTTCGTCCATAAGTGGTAACGATGCTGCATCCATGCTTCCCTTTCTCTTGTGGCCCCTCTCAAAGTTCAGCTCTAAACTGCTCCCTGTGAAGAAACAAAATTACTTAGTCAAATTAAACCAAAATTGTTTACCAGACTGATTTTAGAATTTATAACGATCCAAACTTTGAACCTTCTTATTTAAATAAATAAGGAAAAGAAAAAGTTTCACAATATACAATTTTAGATTTTCTGAAAAATCTCTAATCTGGTAATTGATTGAAACATGCAAAATCTGAACTAATACTTAGGGCACATAGTTGACACAATACAGTTAATATCCTCCTCTACATCTAATACTATTCTTCCATTTATAGATGACTTCTAATACCCATTCCTCTCTTTAACCCCTTCATCCCGGCGACGTCGGCATCCGACGGGCATCTGACAGCGTCACCGTATGGAAAGGGTTAGTCCTCTTCTAAACCTCTTAAGAGGAAATGAAGGAGGATTGAGAGGTTTAAAAGAGGATTAATCCTCTTCCATTTCCTCTTGACCCTTTCCATACTGTGACGCCGACGTGTGCGTCACGGATGGAAAGGGTTAAAGATTTTCTTGGCTTTTCTTAGCTTTGGAGACCATACTTGATCTTGTTTACATCCCATTGCAAACTTATGATGGGGAACCTTGAACACACGGTGCTCAGTTGCCAAATAAATTAAATCGGTCTTGCTTTGAAACCTTTTGACCAACTATAGACCACACTGAGGCAATAAACCCACTGTGGTTACAGTGGTTTGGAGGAAGCAACCCTTGCTCATGTTCACTGGATTTTATATAAGTTCATTGCCAAACCAGTCACTTATTTCTCAAAAGTCTTGGCTTAATCATATCCTTGTCATCGGCTGGGGCAGCAGAGGTCAAAATCGTCCCAGCTCCTCTTCTCTGCTGTTGTAGTAACAGTAAGCTGCTACCCCGTAGTTTCCTGTCAGGAACGTACCTACTGTGCTCTTACTGGAAAATAAATTATTTATGATGATTCTTTTCCCCTAGTGGTGTGTGGATGAAAGTACAGCATCAACTTGCAATGTTAAGCAGAGACAAAGAGCCAAAAGGTTAATGCTTTTCATTTAAGTAATTTTTGCACTAATTTCAAGTGTACATTTATTTTGTTAAATCTCAATACTGAAAAAAATGTCAACAGGTGAACATGTTGGGATGGAAAGTTAAGTGGAACTGATGATTAGATAACTGGTAAAAAAAAAATGTAAGAACAGTACAAACACTATTAAGAGATTAAAAAGTAGAGGTAAAAAGAAATTAAAAAGAAATGAGGACTGAAGTTAAATTAGGAGTAGATTCTCATTAGCATTCTAGACAGTTTAGAAATTTAAAAAAAAATAATAATATAATATTAAACTGCTTATCCTGGCATTTTTATGATGCATAATGCCTAAGTCCCTGTGATGTATAACATACTTTTAATACATACCTGATTGTTTTCTAGATTTTGCAGAACCCTCAGGTATGAAAGCAGCAACCATGAGGGCACAGATGACCAATAACGCCCCGAACACGAACGGCGGCCCAGGCACCAGGTTGGGGCTACTGGTGACGTGAGGGGTCGACCCATTGCCGGCAGCAGAACCATTGGGCTGAGGAAAGAATAACGTATAAGCTAACCACAGTTAAGGCTCTGTAAGAAGTTTATGTAAAATAATGAACAGTTTATAGTACATATAGCTGATGAATGATGCTATTTATGATATTTTATGCTGCTTTATAAGTGCATACAACGTCCTTTCCTTAGGGAAGGACAAATCATCTGCGTGAAGACCATAAATGCTTGGATTGGCGCAGCAAAAATTACTTTACAATGGACTTTACTTGGCCATTCCCCTGCATGACCCCTTCTCTGTTGTGATGCCTTTATGGAAATTCACATTAATAATAAAAGAATTGAGAAAAAAGTATCTTACTCTTTGAGAGATGTCATCCCCTTGCTCTTGACTGAGGTCTACGTGGAAAAGGTAGAAGATGAAGCCGAAGACTGCAGGACCAAGGCCTGAGCACAGCCCCCTCATGCCCGTAATGATGCCCTGAACCACACCTGTGCAGGAAATATTGAAATTTAACAAATCAGAAATATTAAATACAATAATAATGCTGATAATGTGAATTATAGTCTACCAAATCTCCAAAAGTCTACTCAAATAAACAAAGTTATCTACATGCAGCTGTTCATAATTATGAAAATATTATTACTACAATAAATGGAGAGCAGAGAATCATCAACGACATCAGATGCTAACTAGTGGAGAAAAATACTGAAGGCAGCAAAGCCAGGCACATACCCTGCTTGTCAGCATCAGTATGAGTGCTGACATAGGCACTTATGGCAGGGTAGGTAATGGAAGATACTGAGGCCAACAGACCCGCAGCCCACATCATCCAGATCTTGGAACCAAACCCATACCACATGAGCTGCAGCATCTCAAAGGTCAGCCCCACCTGTGAGGAGCGGAAGAGGCTGAAAATAGTCTGGCCATGCTTTGCTAATACTTGCATAAATAACAATGAAATAAATGTAAATTATTGTCGACCATATATGTAATTTAATAATTAGAGAAATATACTGTAAATTAGCTGTTTGCATGATAAAAATGTGAAAGTGGAATATTCTAGTAAGTAAAACTTCTATAAAAATGAAAAGCATGACTACTAGAAACCAACCATTTATAATAAAAACTTCAAGGGACGTGAGGAATTACTGGCAAAATTCAATTATACAATGAATATTTTTTATGAATCTTTGGTTATCACATTATTATTTTTTTACCTGAAAGTAACCCACAAACTGCAACACACATATGACAATATGTATATAGACACTTATAGCATCTTCCATTTAGCGTAACCCGTTTCTGGGTCATGATCTGTAGAGTCCTTCATAGAGTCCCGACAACCTAAGATTTGGACGCCATTATTGGCCCTGTGTTTTCACCGCGCTTTTCAAACACTAGCACACGGTCTCGCGGCGAAGACAGGGCCAATAATGGCGTCCAAATCTTAGGCTGTCGGGACTCTATCTATCAAGGGACTCTACAGATCATGACCCAGAAACGGGTTACGCTAAATGGAAAAGGCTATTAATAGCAACTTTTGTATAGGCAACTCATAAGTACCTTTCACAAAGTTTCGTGTCAAACAATTAATTAACAAACAGTTGTGTGTCTTAAAGTGCCCAGATATGCTAAACATGCAATCCTAATATACAACTGAGTTAACTTGCACCAAACTCCCTTACCATGATGACATGCTTGTTGGACAGTTTCTTCATAAGCAGACTTAGAAGAGCAGTCTGGGCCACAACGGATAAAATCCCAACGACTGCTATGAATGTCGCCACCATTTCTGCAGAGAATTCCATAACCTGGCATGGGAAGAGAGAGAGAATCTTCATTAGTCCTCCTCAATACTTTACAATACAAGGATTTGCCATGTACTTGTCAACAAGCTCAGCTGAACTGGTACCTGATCCCATGCAACTTTCCTCTTTACAGACAAATTGAACAACAAATCTGAATGCATATAATTTTTTTGACAAGCACATCAAAACTTTTTAATTTAATTAAATAAATCAAGGCCTTGAAAAGTGAATATGTGCCTAATCAAGTAGATTTTGTCACCAGTGCTCGACTGTCCCTTGTGCCTCCTCCCTTGTTTCTGAAATCTGTCTAAACCACTCCAGGTGATGTCATAATTAGTGTAAACATCAGTTTGACTTACCAGTCTGAGGTAGACAAAAAAGCAGGAATATTGGCCAGCCTCTGGTAGATAGGATAATAAGACTGACACGCTGATCAATAGCACATTGCGATCTTTCCCAACCTTCCACAGAGCCTGCAAAAATAAGAGTTGTGTCAGCTGTACTGTACATAAATGAAATTCAATATTCCCACAAGGAATAATGGTAAAGGGCTAACTAAGCATTTGTGATAAATGGGGGTTGAATATTCATGATCACCGATCTGCATCTGTATACTACCACTTAACACTGATGGTGTAGAAGCTACACTGATGCTTCTTTCAACTCGTTAAAGCTGCACGATTAACATGAAATTAATCTTCTGCCGTTTAAGGTCCTAATAATAAAAAAAATCATTCATGTTTCTGTAGTAGTAATGTGATCTGCAGTATTTTACATATTTTCATGATATATGAGGAAACTGCAGGAAAGTTTTGTAAACACTTAATCCATTGTGCTTAGGGAGATCAAGACTCACAGAGAAGGGATCAGCCTGCTCCCAGGAGATGTGGGCACTCCAGGAGGATGAGAGCCTCAGTTTCTCTGGCAGAGACTCCGGCACAGCCACCAGAATGAAGAATACATCTAGCACTGCTATAGCTGTGGCCAGACCCACCACCAGGTCATCACTGTGCACCTGCAACACACCCAAAGGTATTTACAAACTGTACTTTACAGTGAACACAACACTACCTTCATAGTGATAGTTCATCTCAAAAGACAATTTTTACCAAGAACCTCATTTAAATCACTGATACATTTCACTTCTTCAATTTCCTGATAATAGCTTTCAGTAATCAAAGCTCATGTTACATCAGTCAAATAAGGGCTAATTATCTGATTGTAAATTCTCATAAGCTTGTTTACTTACTCACTATGAAAGTTTCTTAAGACTTGACTGCTAATTTTTCATTGCTTTTGTGACGAATCATAATTGTCACATATTAATATGCACGATAAGCCTCAATGTTGTTAGACATTTAATTGGTCAATTCCAAGTTAACTTCTATTCATATTCCAAAATACTGAAATCCATCAAAGCCTTGACTACACAGCTCCTTTATGGCCTCTGGCAACCACTTCCTCAGTTATCTTATTATGAAGATTATTGCATTATCAGGAACAAGTTTGCTGTCGCACCTTCCCCAGATAAGCTCCTAGTGCAGGGGAGGTGACAAGACTGGCAGCAAAGGTGGCAGACACCAAACCATAGGCACTGCTGCGTTCAGACTCATCTGTCACATCCGCAACGTATGCGAACACAATGCTGAAGGTGACGGCAAACACTCCAGACATGCTGATCAGGGCAAAGTACCACCTGGAAAAGACATCCAATTCAGCATACTTCACACATTCTATGACAACCTAACATCTTTTTATTTCAGTAGAGGCAGCCCATGAACAAAAATATTACACCGGACAGGTTTTTATGAGCATCAATAGTTACTTATAAAACACATGACCCTAAAACATGCAGAAACATTCAATACCTCTCAAAAATAACATACTATAAACACTCAGTTCATAGAGTAAAATAATTTTTGACCAAATATTTCTTTCATATAAAACCTACAAAGCAAGTTGATGAGTGTGCATTTGAATTTTGTGGAGACAATGATTCCCAGGACTGATTACACATTTCTAGGCTAAAAAAAGTCCTTTTGTGTCCACTACACATACAATCAATAATGTCGTTTCTCAAACAATGTAATTGGAAATCCATTCAGTATTCAGGTAATCAAGATGGAGTCACTCACCAGGTGTTGATCTTCATGAAGGGGATGGGAAGGCAGGTGAAGAACACGGTGATAAACAGGAAGAACTTTCGGCCCCACAGGTCTGAGAGTGCACCGATGAGCGGGGCACTCAGGAACGACAACAAACCCTGCCGAGGAACACCGCACCAGACCGTCAATGTCTCATTCAAGGCCAATATTGATGAGCACAAAAATAATAAAGGTAGGCAATAATTTTAGTACAAACGTTACCTACTCCCTCTGAACCTCATTATACTGAAAAATAATGTTTATCAGGCGTGTATGTCACTATCTTACCTGACATGACTTTATTACTGTCTATATTCACCTGAGCTTTCTTTTTATTTTCTCTTTGGCTGACTTTTTAGGACTGAAGAGAGGTGATGGACTGTTGCCACCACGAAAGGTCAAAAGATGAATTTAGTCTCAAGCTTAAGACCACTTTTTTCATTTTACTGTTATCAAAGTCATTACCCAAGGTGAACTTCTAAGTATAAATACAAAAACTAAAGTAACACCTAAAAATGTGAATACTTTCCACTCATATTCCTCAGGGTGACATACTTTTAACAGTACCACACGTGACAAACAAACACAACTTATTTTACCCCTACTTCACTGGCGCCATCTACCAACAAGACAACACCAATATGTCATCATCATCTGCAAAATATCCATTGTTCTCCCAAAACAAAGGACTCTGGTTGGCTCAATGATGCCTGTAACTGACATATAGCAAGACCCCAAATTTGCTCCACCACATCCAACCCAGAAACATCATCACCACACCACACCACCACTTCTATCAACACACAAGCCACACCCACCCACCTTTAATCCCCCTCTCCTGCAACCTTCCACCCTCACACCCAAACTCTCCTCATATCCACCCTCATACTCCACACACCCACACCCCGACCCCTATGTCTTACCCACTCCACCTCCCACCCACAGATCACTTTCAATCCACCCTCTGACCCCTCCTTGACCTCACTCCACCCTGCCATCCTTGTAACCCCACCCACTCCAGCCCCCAACCTCTCACTTTTCTTATCACCCATCTGTTCATACATTCCACCCAAACCACTCCCCACCCTCAATACACCCTCAACACCCACCCTCAAACCCCTTTCATTCAACACATGCATCCTCAGACCCTCTTAAATTAAGCTCAGACCTCATCCACCCATTCTTACCAACCACTAAACCATTCTTCAACCACCACCCATTCCACATATACACTCTCCAAGCCTCCCCTGCATTCTCTAACCGCTCAAAAAAAAACTCCCAATATACTCCCTCGCACAGTCACCCCCCTGCCATCGGTCTATCTTAGCACCACTGTCATTCAGCTCCACACAGATCCCCAAGCTTTAGACAAGACCATGATGAAGACCTTGGAGAGTATTACGTCACAGCCACATCTGGGTTCTGCCTCGCCTCGCCTCCTCTGATAGTGATGTAATTCCCCCCTCTCCCCTGCCTTGCCTTGCCATGCCTTACGTTTCCTTTCTCCTCCACCTCCCTCTTTACCATCCCTTTAACTTTTCCTCCACTCCCTTCCTTGCCTTGTGTTATATTTCCCGTTCTTCTGTTTTCTTCATCCTCCACTTTCCTCTCTCCTTCTACCTTATTCCCTTACCAACTGTTTCTCTTCAATATTTGCCTTCCTCCCTTGCTTGTTTTGCTTCTCTTCCACTTCCTTCCCTCTGTTTCCCATTCTCTCCAACTCCTTTCCTTCTACCTGCTCTTCACTACCCCTTCCATTCCCTCCTTTCTTTCTCTTCCACCTCTTCTTTACCTCTCTCTTCTTATCTCTCCTTTAATCCTTCCATCCCTTCCTTTCCACTCACTTCCCCTTTCCTCTACCTCTCTCCCCTCTTCTCCCCCTTAACCTTGCCAACCAGACTCCTCCCCTTCTCCTCCCCTAACGTCAAAAAGGCTGCTGGCTGCTCTGAGGTGGGTGAGGGACGGGGAAGGAAAGGTGGGGAGGAGGAGGAGGAGGAGCGAGTTTCCTCACCTTCCCCACCACCTGTGTCTATTAAAGCTGCTGTTCTCGTGCAATCAAAATGGGCCACCAACATACGTAAGCAGAGTTCCTTTATGCCCCGCCCTACACCTTCATACCTCTGACCCTCATACACCCTGCCCATCCTGAACCTCCTCTCTACACCTCAACCCAACCCCACCTAACCTTACTCCCACCTTGCCTAACCCCCAAGCAACTCATATCTCACCCCACTCCTTCCTCAACCTCAACTCCACCCCATCTAACCTTGCCCCTCCCAAAACGTTACCTTACCTTGCCTAACCCCCAACTCACTCACATCCCACCCCACCCTCTCCACACCTCAACCACACCCCACCTAACCTTGCCCCTCCCTAACCTTACCTTACCTTGCCTAACCCTCAACCCATTCACATCTCACCCCACCCTCACCCTCAACCTCAACTCCACCCCATCTAACCTTGCCCCTCCCTAACCTTACCTTACCTTGCCTAGACCTCAACTTCACACCCATCCCACCCCACCCTCTCCACACCTCAACCACACCCCACCTAACCTTGCCCCTCCCTAAACCTTACCTTGCCTTGCCTAGACCTCAACTTCACACCCATCCCACCCCACCCTCTCCACACCTCAACCACACCCCACCTAACCTTGCCCCTCCCTAAACGTTGCCTTACCTTGCCTAACCCTCAACTTCACACCCATCACACCCCACCCTCTCCACACCTCAACCACACCCCACCTAACCTTGCCCCTCCCTAAACCTTACCTTACCTTGCCTAGACCTCAACTTCACACCCATCCCACCCCACCTAACCTTGCCCCTCCCTAAACCTTACCTTACCTTGCCTAACCCTCAACCCATTCACATCTCACCCCACTCCTTCCTCAACTTCAACTCCACCCCATCTAACCTTGCCCCTCCCTAAACCTTACCCCCACCTTGCCTAACCACCAACTTCACACCCATCCCACCCCACCCTCTCCACACCTCAACCACACCCCACCTAACCTTACCTTGCCTATCCCCGAGCCCACTCACATCTCACCCCATCCCTTCCTCAACCTCACCCCCATCCCACTCCACCCCTTCCTCAAAATCACCCCCATCCCCCTATTCCCTCCCAGTCCCCAAACCTCACCCAACCCCATCCTAAATCCCAGCTCTTCCTCATCCCTCCCCCAAACCTAACCCCCACCCTGCCCATCCCCAAACCTCACCTTCACCCTGCCCATCCCCTCCCCAAACCTCTCTCCCTCCCCCCATCCCAAAACCTCACCCCCACTCATCCCCTTCCTTAACCTCACCTCCACCCACCCCCTCCCCTAAATCTCACCACCATCCCATGCCCCAATATATAAGCTTAGATGGGAGGGGGAACACACACACACACACACACACACACACACACTACGATGAGCAAATAGAATCCTGCAGCAGAGAGGGTGAAGGAAATGTATGTATCGTGGAAGGGAGACAGGAAAGAAAGTGGGAAAAAGTGAGAGGGGAGGAGAGGAGAGGAAGGAAAGACGGGAGAGAGGGGGGGAAGAGGAAGGCGGGCGTGAGTGGAAAGGGAGGGAGATGACGAGAGGGAGGAAGCGGAAAGGCGAGGGTGGGAAAGGGTAATAGGATGCCGGAAGGAGAGGGGAACGAAGGAAGAAGGAAGAGGATAAAAAAGTACGGGAAAGAAAGATGACAGAAGGAAAGGAGAGAGAGACAGGGAAGAAGAATGAGGCGAAGAGAGAAAGATGATGAAAGGGAAACAAGGAAATGAGAAAAAAGGAAAGGAAAGGAAGGAAAGGAGAGGGGAACGAAGGAAGAAGGGAGAGGATAAAAAAGTACGGGAAAGAAAGATAACAGAAGGAAAGGAGAGAGACAGGGAAGAAGAATGAGGGGAAGAGAGAACAAGGGTGATGAAAGGGAATCAAGGAAATGAGAGAAAGGAAAAGGGGGGAGAATGAGGGCGAGAGAGAAAATAAGGGTAATGAAAGTGAGAAACAAGGAAGCGAGAGAAAGGAAAAGGGGGAAAATGAGGGCGAGAGAGAAAGGGTGATGAAAGTGAGAGAAATGAAAATGAGAGAAGGGAAACGAAGAGGAGCGAGGAGAGGGAAGGAAATGGGACAGGGAAACGAGGAGAAACTGGGAAATGAAGAGGAGAGAGAAGTGAGAGAGAGAGGGAGAGCTGGAGGGCTATAAAGGGAAGGGGACAACACACTGACGCCTAGGAACAACAACACACACTCCGCTCACCTTGATCCCCACGATGAGTCCGTTCATGAGGAAAGTGTGGTCTGGGAAGGTTTCGTTCAGGACCTGCAAAGAAATAAACATATAAATAAATAAATAAACAAAAAAATAAAGAAAAACAGCACAGACAGACTCTTGAGAGAGAGAGAGAGAGAGAGAGAGAGAGAGAGAGAGAGAGAGAGAGAGACCCACCCACACACAATTCCACGTTCAATATCATAAACAAACCCTCTTTTTTTTTCGAGGAAGGAAACGCCTCATTGCAACGACGAGAGAGAGAGAGAGAGAGAGAGAGAGAGAGAGAGAGAGAGAGAGAGAGAGAGAGAGAGAGAGAGAGAACGCCAATATATCTCCCTATCAATATTTTTAACACTGAATAATAATTTCTTTTGAGGAGAAGGAGCAGGACAAGTTAGTCTGACACATCAAAGGTCAGCTTATCATCCCTTCACCGAGCAGTGTTACCAACCAAGGCATGCCAAGCCACTTATCTCTCCCCTAGCGCACACACACACACATCTGCTGTAATCTTATCAACTGGGTGGTGGCTGCTCTCTCTCTCTCCAAACATGCATAATATCTATCTATCTGTCTATCTATCTTTATCTACCCGTAAATCACTTTCTTTTTCCCCTTTCGGTGGGCGTAAAGAAGTAAAGAAGGAAAGTTAAGAAGATATCAAGAAAACTTCAATACTACCATAATGGACGTAAGAATTAGGGAGGTAAAGTATAAGATATTCAAGAAAACATCTATACTAACTAACATCATAAAGGCAAGAAGTAAAGAAGGGAAGTATCAGAAGGTATTAAAAAAATGCTTCTGCACTAGTAACCTACATCAACGCAAGAAGTAAAACAGAGAAGTTGTCAAAGAAGTCTACGTAGGAAAACTTCAATTCAAACATCAGCCTTCTAGCAATGGGTACAGGTTCGACCAATTCAGGTTTACGGGCAAGCAAAAACTGGTTCATTGATAGGGCAGCGAATGAATGAATGGGTGGAACAAGCTAAAGCCATGTGGAAATGCCTGACTTTAACCCGGTAGCTGCGGGGATCATGTTTCTTTAAGGCCCTTCCCTCTAAGCGAGAAAAAAAAAAAACACCACTCACGTAAACCATTTCATAATGTATATCAACGCATTTGTGATCAGTTTATGCATCATCTATTTTTTTTTTTTTTTTTTATCATAACAAAAATTTGGCCCGTCGCTGGTATACGGTGAAGCCACAATTTTAGCCCGTCGTTGCTACCGGGTTAAAATGGAGATTAGATAAATATTTATAAACGTCGAGGAAGGGAGGCGGATAATTCATGGAGGTAGGGAATTCGTGTACCACCGGCATGTTCATAGCCAATTGAGAAGAGCCAACCCTTATGAACGATACTAGCTCCCTTGCCTCTTATGCCATCACTAGGTAAGCAAATCACTAGGTAAGCAATGTATCGTTATCTCCACAAAAACTGACTTCTAATACATCACTACTTCGAGCAATAAATACTTTGGGATAACTGTTTTTTCGCTGTCATATGTTGGCCCTAGTGTGCTGGCTGACTCGTCTCTTGTAGCCCCATAGTCTTGAAGAGTTGGTAAGTTTCGTTTAGTCGGCGCAACATCTGCGGTCATATGCCGGAGAGAGACAGAAAGGGAAGGAATTATAGAAGGGAAACAGGGGCGTAGGGTATCGGAAAAGCTGCCCAAATTTTTCCAATCCGCCCGGCCCATATTCTTGAACATATAAGGTTTCTATTATGACTATTTTCAAAGACCACAGAGGAGATTTACCGGGGTTTTCTAGGGTGATTTCCCCGTTCAAGATGCATAAGTTAGGTTAAAACTATCATTTCTTGGGTGATTTCTCTGTTCAAGATGCAGGAGTTGGGTTAAATATGTCACTTCTAGGGTAAAACTATCATTTCTAGGGTGATTTTCCATTTCGAGATGCATAAGGCGGGTAAAACTTTTCATATTTAGGGTGATTTTTCCTGCTCGAGATGTATAAGTCGCGTTAAACTATCATTTCTAAACTATCATTGCAAGGGTGATTTTCCCCGTTCAAGATACAGGAATCGGGTACAACAAACACTAGGATCACAAAACAGTTCATGAAAATCCCAGAAACTTTTACCAGAGGCTTTTCAGGCGGGCGAACTGAGGTATACCGACACGTTTTGGAATATGGGTTGTAGTCTCCATAATCTATCTCTATCATTGTCATCCATATACTTTCCCTTGTACTACTCTTAAGTATCTTCACTAGGGAGGGGGGGTTACTATTACAAAAGCAGACAACCGGTATCTTCCAACAAGTACCTTCGCCGCCTAGACTTGAACTCCGGACCGAGAAATCAGAGGAAGTCACTTCACTTATCGCTCAGCACCCTCGTCTGGTTGTCATGAGGCAAGATATATCAGGGTTCAGATTGAGTCAGATCGGGTTGGGTTCCGTCTGGTTTAGCTAGGTTGCAGAAGGTTGAAGTGGGTTAAGCTGGGGTTGCGTATGGTATAGCTAGGTTGCATGAGGTTGGGCTGGTTTGCACATATGGTGTAGCTAGATTTAAGTATATAGGTTGGGTTGGGTTGAATATGATCTAGCTAGGTTGCATTAGGTTGGGCTGGTTTGCATATGGTGTAGCTAGATTTAAGTAAGTTGGGTTGGGTTGAATATGATCTAGCTAGGTTGCATTAGGTTGGGCTGGTTTGCATATGGTGTAGCTAGATTTAAGTAGGTTGGGTTGGGTTGAATATATGATCTAGCTAGGTTGTAGATAGGTTGGGTTGGGCTGCAAATGCCATAGCTACGTTGCATTAGGGAAAGTAGGTTAGGTTGGGTTGCATAATGGCTAGCTAGATTGAAGTAGGTTGGCCTGGGTTGCGTAAAGTGTAGCTATGTAGCATTAGGTTAAAGTAGATAGAGCAGGGCTATATATGGTCTAGCTAGGTTGCAGCAGGGTGGCTTGAGCTGCAAATGTTTCATCTACGTTGCACTGGGGGAAGTAGGTTGGGGGGAGTTGAGCTATAAATAGGTTGCAGTAAGTTCGATAGGGCTGCAAACAGACATAACTTATTCTCCATCTCATGCAGCTTATCTTGCGTTAGGGAGAGTAGGTTGGGCTGGGTTAAGGTATAAAAAAGTTGCGTTAGACTGAGCTGAGTTGGATAAGTTCAAGAAGACAACCAGGTCAGGCATACTCACGGTGATCATGGGGGCTGTAAGGAGCCCCCAAGCGAAGAACTCAAGGAAGATGACCACCAGGGCATGGTACACGCTCGCCTCCCCGATGCCGGAGCTCTGGAACACGAGAAAGAGGGTGGTGAGGTTAGCGGGACGAGAGTGAGGCGAGGAACATGAAGGGGCAGTAACATCCTCGTCTAGTTTGGGTGAGTGGGCGAGTCTTGGGTGGTTATGGAGATGCATTTTTTCACAGTAAAGAAAGTATCTCAAGCCCCCCCCCAAAAAAAAAAAAAAAACGCTAAGCACTGCCCCTATAAAAAAAGAGTATTGAGGAGTGTCCAAAAGTGGTCAATTTCGGGAGGCGAGATGTTACGATACTCTCCTGTTGAAAATGTAACGACTATGCAAGTGATAAGTGATATTGTAGTTTGTGGTGTTTCAAATGGAGGCACTATAATGTTGCTGATGGAGAGATAAATAAAACTAATTGTAGAGTTCGAGTGAGTGTGCGAGTGTTGGGTGGTTAGACATATATAATGGAGCGACTATACGAGGGATGTTACGGAATGTTATCGGTTGTTGTGTGTTTAAGAATTAATGCACTATAATGTTTCTAGTGGCGAGAATATAAAACTAATAAGAGTTCCCATTATGTTTATACTCATGTTGTGGTTTGGTGTATGATTAAAAATGGATACACTACGAAAGTTTTTATCTAACAGCGAGAAAACAACTGAGAATGGATTTTCCTTATACTGAAGAGGTTAACAGTAATACTAGAGTTCCCATTATGCTTGTACTTATACTCTCGTTTGGTGTGTGTTAAAAAATGGATACACTATGAAGGTTTTTGTCTAACAGCGAGGAAACAAGTGAGAATAGACTTTTCCTTATACTGAAGAGGTTAACATTAATACTAGAGTTCCCATTATGCTTGTACTTACACTCTCGTTTGGTGTGTGTTAAAAACTGGATACTCTACAGTTGTTCTTTATCTAATAGCGAGAACACAACTTGAATAGACTTTTCCTTATACTGAAGAGGTTAACAGTGATACCAAAACAAGAGAAGAGTAAAAGTAAAATTGATAATAACTTCCCATTATAATGAAGAGCTTCCCAGTGATACAAAAACTAATAATCAAAGACGAAGAGTAAAAATTAAGCTGATAATAAGACATACAATTATACTGAAGAGGCTCCCAATGATATCCGAACCTATACTCAAGACGAACGAAGAGTTAGCAACACAGTAATCAGCCAGACAACACTTCAGAGATACGAACACTTCTATAATAATCAGCAATATCGTACTCTTTTTTTTTTTTTGTGTGTGTGTGTGTGTGCGTGTGTGAAAATGACACAGCAACGAGATAAATAAATTAGACATCATTTTGGAGTGTAGGAAAAGGTAGTTAGTTAGTTAGTTGGGTTAATGTGTGTGTGTGTGTGTGTGTGTGTGTGTGTGTGTGTGTGTGTGTGTAGGACATGACCAAAAATAAATAAAACGTTCCCCTCAAACGAAGACCAGAAACACTATTACCCGCATGTTTCGAACCGTGTCCTTGAGTTGCTTTAGTGTTGCAGAGAAAGGATAACGAATGAGGAATTAAAATAAAAGAAAACGAGGATGCGATGTTTCTCTTTTTTTTGTGTGTGTATGTGTATGTTCCACTCCAGCGAACACCCACCAACAACACAATTACCAACACGTGTTTCTCTGTGTATCCTCGAGTTTCTTTTGTGTTGCGAGGGAGAGCGAGAGAGATGTGTGGGAGGAACGTGTTGTGACCACTGTTGTTCTTGCTCGCCAACACGAAACACAACAATTATAGGATCTCACCCGGTACACGAAACACTGGTACAGGCTTATTATGTTCAGTTTACGATGTGCATGAAAGGGTGGATTGGGGGGGGGTCGTTGTGGAGGGAGGAAGGGAGGAAGGAGGGAGGAGGGAGGGAAAGAAAGAAAGGAAGGAAGGGAGAAAGAAAAAGAGAAAGGAATGGAAAAAAGAGAAAGGAAGAATGTGAGAAGGAGGGAAGGAAATGAGGAAGGAAGGAAGGAAGGAATGAAGGGAGGGAGGGAGGGAGAAAGAAAGGAAAGAAAGAAAAAAATAATTAAGAGAACAAACGAAAGAAAAAAAAGAAAAAGGAAGTAAAAAAAGAAGAAAAAAACTAGAAAAAAAGGAAGGGAAAAAGAAAAAGGAGGGAAAACAAGAAAGTAAGGAAAAGGGAAAAAAGTAAGGGAAAAAGAGACAGACAGAAGGTAAGGGAGAAAAAAGAGAGAGGAGGAGAGAAGAAGAGTTGGGGAGGTGGAGGTGGAGGAGGAGGTCTGGAGGGGAAGGAAAGGGGGAAAGACATCAATACTATATCATTCCTGTGTCTCTATCCCGCCTACGGTCCTTCCTTCCTTCTTTCGTTCCTTCTCCCCTCACATTCCTATATTGGCCTTCACTAGTTGTTCTCCTCTCAAGTGGAAAGACACAGAGGAGGAGGAGGAGGAGGAGAATAACAATAATGATGATGACTATGAGGATGATGAGGATGATAACGCTAAGGAGGAGGAGAAAGAGGAGACCACGAACCTAACAACAACAACAACAATAATAACTAACACCAAAAATATCTTGTTCCTCTCAAAGTAAGAAATCAAACAAACAAAACAGTAACACAAATAGCCAAACATTCACCCCCCCCCCCCTCTCTCTCTCTCTCTCTCTCTCTCTCTCTCTCTCTCTCTCTCTCTCTCTCTCTCCCCCCCCTGCCCCGTCAGCACCTCGAGAGCGGCTGACGTCACGCACAACTATCAGCGGATCGTGACGTGATAACACCGCTAGCTCTCCTTAGTTACATCATCCCCCCAAGTAAACCTCGGTCCTTGCCCTCCACCTCTCCCTCTCTCCCTCCCTCCCTTCATCCATCCATCCGCCGGTGAGATGAGGAGGAGGAGGAGGAGGTGAAAGTGGAAGTGGAAGTAGAGGTGAAGGAGGAGGAGGAGGAGGAGGAAAAAAAGATATACGAAGACGAAGGCGAAGAAGATGAAGAAGAAAAAAAGAAGAATGAAGAAGAGGAAGAAGAGGAAGAAAAAGAGGAAGGGGAGAATTGGAAGAGGAGAACAAGAACGAAAAACAAGACGATAAAGATGATGAAAAGGAGGAGGAGGAGGTGGTAGTGGATAACGATAGACAAACAACAGGAAAAAGACAGAGCAACCATAAAATCGAATGACGACAATACGAATGGAGAAGAAAAAAGAAAAAAGAGAGAAGTAGAAAGGTAAAGAAAACACGAGAACGAGGAAAACAAAGAAGAAAAATGGAGATGAAGAAAGAAAGAGTTGAAGGAGGACAATGGAGAAGAAAGAAGAAAAAAAGAGGAGAGGAGTAGAAAGAGAAAGAAAACACGAGAACGAGAAATAAAGAAGAAAAATGCGGATGAGGAAAGAAAAGAGTTGAAGGAGGACGAATAATTTGAGAACGAAAACAGAGAACACCAAAAAGGAACCACAGAGAAGGAGGAGACGAGCGAAATTGAGGAAGACGAAGAAAGAAGAGTTGACGCAGGACGAATAATTTGAGAACGAAAACAAAGAGTACCAAAAAGGAACCACAGAGGAGGAGGAGAAGAGCGAATCTGAGAAAGACGAAGAAAGAAGAGTTGACGCAGGACGAACAATTTGTGAACGAAAAACAAAGAGCATCAAGAAGCGAACAGAGAGAAGGAGGAGAGGAGCGAATCTGAGGAGGACGAAGGCGAGACACACAGAAACAATGAGGAAGAGGAAGAAGAAAGTGACATACGCAACAGAACATAACTAAAAGAATAAAAAAAAGAAGTAAGAGGGCGGCGGGAACGAGGAGGAGGTGGACGACGAGAAGAACGAGGAGAAGAGGAGGAGGAGGAGGAGGAGGAGGCATGAGAGGCTAGTCAAGAGTGCATGAAAAGAGGGCGGTGTCTCAGGTGCCCAGGTAAGTCACGCTTCAAGGAGGAGGAGGAGGAGGTAAAAAAAAAATCATCACAAAAAGAAAAGACAAATTCAAGAAAACGAAAAAAACAGGAAACCTTGATAAGAAAAGATAACGAGTTTCCTGCGCTCTCTCTCTCTCTCTCTCTCTCTCTCTCTCTCTCTCTCTCTCTCTCTCTCCTGGTCATCTTCAACTTAATTCATTTACACCAATAGGACAGCCTTGTGTGTGTGTGTGTGTGTGTGTGTGTGTGTGTGTGTGTGTGTGTGTGTGTGAGAGTTGGCACCCTTAACCAAAACACAGGACATCATGAGGTGCCAACGAGAGGAGGAGGAGGAGGAGGAGGAAAAGGTAAGGAAAAAAAGACGATGATGAAGACGAGGACGAAGAGGGCGTAAGCGAACACACACACACACACACACACACACACACATACACACTCTCAAGATCCACGTAGCAACCAAGCCTGCCAAGTCCACCTCCCCCGTGTACATACCCCACCTCAACCTCCTCCCCCCCTCCCCCTCCCCGGCACCTGCAGTAACCAACCCCCCACTACATCCGCCTTCACCACGCCATGCCTCTGACGCATTCTTGACTGTTTCCAAATTTAAGGCGAAAATACACGAATCTAGCAAGTCCAAGGAGGAGGAGGAGGAGGAGGAAACCAAGGCAAATAAGATCGTATAAAGTTCAAAGAGTAAAAAATGCAAAGAGGAGGAAGAGGGAACGAAGGAGGAAGAAAAGTGAAAGAAAAGTTCAAGAGAAGAGGAAGAGGAGGAGGAGGAGCAGAATATCAATGAGAATGATTAAATAAAGTTCAAAGGGTAACACTGAAAAGAGGAGGAAGAAAGAAGGAAGAAAAATGAAAGAAAAGTTCATAAGAGGAATACTGTTAGGAGGAGGAGGAGGAGGAGGAGGAGGAGGAGGAAGGAACCCAGTAACGAGGGAATATATACACTTCATGAGGCGGTGTTGCTGTCAGAACATTTACCCCCAGCGAAGCATGCGTCTCTCTCTCTCTCTCTCTCTCTCTCTCTCTCTCGCTGGAGGAGAAAAAATGCGTAGACTCAGCAATAGTAGGAAAAAAGCGATAACGTTGATAAGGATAGTGAAGAAACAGGATATTGCACAACCAACCATACACACACACACACACACACACACACACACACACACACACACACGAGTTCTGTCCTTCATCACCACCATCATCATCACCATTGTCTATCACCATCATCTATTACCACACTGCACAATAAAATAAAAAGTACTGGTGAGGTTCTTCGTGTGATTATAAGGAGACTGTAACTTCCTCTCTCTCAAAATCATCGCCAACCTAACAGTGAAGATATTAACGGTAAACTAACATCAGGAGTAAACACACACAAAAAAAAAAAAACAGTGTAAGAAAACAGAACAAAAAGGAAGAGGCTGTATATATGTAGGCCTACTAGAAATCGGGTTTAGTAGTGAGCTTACAACTATCCAAGAATTACCTAATACCACCGTCAACGTCAGAAGTATAAAAACAACCCCAGAAAGCAATATTAATAAAACTCAAACGAACCCTAGGAAGCTTAACATTGTATAATACGTGTAAGTCGTTTTTTGTGTGAAGAGAGATAAGGACAAACCCAAGAATTACCTAACATCACCGTCAACGTCAGAAATATAAAATAACCCCAGAAATCAATATCATTAAAACCCAAACGAACCCTAGCAAGCCTAACATTGTCTAATACGTATAAGTCGTTTTTTGTGTGTATAGAGATAAGGACAAACCCAAGAATTATCTAACATCACGGTCAACTTCAGCGATCAAAAACAAAACACTAACGACCCAAAGCTATAGCATATTAGTAAAAACACGAATCCCAACTGGCCTAACTAAGATGTATTATAAGTCTGTTTTTTTTTTGTTTTTTTTGTGTGTGTGTGGAGATGACGACAAACCAGGAATTACCTAACATCACAGTCAACGTTAGCAATATAAAACAAAACAGTAACCCTCAGAAAGCAGTAGCCTATTAGTAAAGAGCACACACTCCCCCAACTAGCCTAACTAAAATGCATTATAATTCTGTTTTCGTGGAGCTTACGACAACCCAAGATTTACCTAACATCAACTGTGTGTCAACGTCAGCAATATATAAGAAAACAGTAACCCCTATTAGTAAAGAGCACACACTCCCCCAACTAGCCTAACTAAAATGCATTATAAGTCTGTTTTTGTGAAGCTTACGACAACTCAAGAATTACCTAACATCAACTGTGTGTCAACGTCAGCAATATATAACAGTAACCTATTATAATGTAAAGAGCACACACTCCCCCAACTAGCCTAACTAAAATGCATTGTAAGTCTTTTTGTGAAGCTTACGACAACTCAAGAATTACCTAACATCAACTGTGTCAACGTCAGCAATATATAACAAAACAGTAGCCCCAGATAGCAGTAGCCTATTAGTAAAACCCAAACTAAACCCCAGCAAGCCTAACAATGTATTTTAATGTATTAGAAGTTGTAGTGTATATTCAGAAGTCGTGTTTTTCTAGTGATGATACTGGAATTCCCTTATAACAGGAGTAGAGAATAAAACTAACCACAGAAAGCCATGTTAGTAAACGCCACACGCGATACGGGAATTCCCTTATAACAGAGCATCAAACAAAACAGTTGGGGGCCTAACCTCCAGAAAGCTATATTAGTAAAACGCACACGATCCCCAGTCATTGTGAGTTTAACACAGGTGTATTAGAAGTCCAAGCAGTGAATGTTACGTCAAAACAAGTTGAGTGGAATATAATGTTTGTAAATACTCGATTCTTAACTGGGAGCCGTTGAGCGACTGTATGGGCTATACGCAGACGCTTCCGCCCACTACATAAACCATTTTCAAAGACCAAGAAGATCAGTCGGGTTCTAATGAGTGTTTTTGTGGGTTCATGGTACAGAAGAAGGGTCAAACTGCCACCTGGGTCAGAAAACTACGCCTGGAAATGCCCATAACTGTTACGAAAGCCTTGTCAAATATGTGTGCGTGTACGACCTCTGCTGTCTTTACATTTCTCCACATGTAAAACCTTCTCCACTGACCCACTTCCTCTTCTTACTATATCCTTGAAACAAATAAATATAAAAATGTGCCACACGAACGATGACATGACAGCACGAACGTTAAAATCCTCCTTCGTCTTCCTCACCCCGTGCACGAATATTAGGAAGGGATATGAGTCTTTTTTCCTTCCTGTTTGACGTTAGCCTACTCGGTATACGACGACGCTTGTTTGTTATAGTTTAAATAGCTCCTTCGTTTTTTGTCAACGCACCCCCTCCACCACCTCTTTCTTGCATGGTCTATATATGAAGATGCTGCGTTTTTCTTCTATTCCATATCATTTTATTTTTAACGGATGTTCTTTTCCTCTCATTCTGACATTTAACTTGAGCTTTCTTTATATAAACACCTCACAAATACACATCCTGCCCCCAATTATCAACACCAACAAGAGATTAAGTGCTTCTAAAAACACTTCCTCTCTTGAAATATGAGAATGTCTTAAAAAAACAACTTCATACTAGCCTACAATCCCACGTCGTACAACATATAAGTCTCTTAAGATACGATAATATTATTCTTTCTTTCCTTCAACACGATTATCTGTTTCTTTATTTCTTCCGGTAAGATTATATACGATTATTTTTTTTCTTTAATTAACCGACACGATTACATTTTCTCTACTTCCTCCAATACAACTTTTTTTCTGTATTTCCTAAGGTACGCTGACTTTTTCTTTTTTTCCTCCGATTATCTTTTTTCTTAATTTCTTCCGATAAGATTAGATACGATTACTTTTCTTTAATTAACCGACACTACATTTTCTCTACTTCCTCCTATACAACTTTTTTTCTATATTTGCTAAGGTACGCTGACTTATTTTCTTTATTATTTCCTCCGATTATCTTTTTATCTTTATTTCTTCCGATACGATTAGATATGATTACTTTTTTATTTCATTAATTCCCCGACACGATTACATTTTCTCTACTTCCTCCTATACAACTTTTTTTCTGTATTTCCTAAGGTACGCTGACTTTTCTTCTTTTTTTCTTCCAATTATCTTTTTATCTTTATTTCTTCCGATAAGATTAGATACGATTACTTTTTCTTTAATTCCCCGACACGACAACATTTTCTCTACTTCCTCCAAAACGACAACTTTTTTCTGCATTTCCTAAGGTATATACGCTGACTTATTTTAGACTTTATTTCCCTCCGGCACGATCACTATACTCTTCAAACGCTCTTTCCAATCATCTGAGTAAGCGGCGTGGCTCTCAACATTGAAACAGCGACAGGGCGAACGAGGGGGGAAAAGGAGAGGAGAGCTACGTCCGTACCCAACCATCACTCCTGTCAGACGCAACGCACAGGAGGCAACACAATAATAGGAAGAATATAAAGACCAACAGAGTACACCCGTGCCAGGTACTACGAGGAAGCCCCAGGGTCACAGAAACAAAGAAAGTGACAGGTATAGACGTGAGATGAACATACACAGACTGACTGAAATACATAAACAGAGACAGATGGGGAGGTGAATGGAGAGAGAGAGAGAGAGAGAGAGAGAGAGAGAGAGAGAGAGAGAGAGAGAGAGAGAGAGAGAGAGAGAGAGAGAGAGAGAGAGAGAGAGAGAGAGATATAAATAGATCTACATAGACATTCAGAGTACACAGACCCAATGG
Organism: Eriocheir sinensis; assembly: GCF_024679095.1. Taxonomy (NCBI): domain Eukaryota; kingdom Metazoa; phylum Arthropoda; class Malacostraca; order Decapoda; family Varunidae; genus Eriocheir; species Eriocheir sinensis. The sequence continues at coordinate 30,810,783 of NC_066510.1, read as the reverse complement.
AGAGAGAGAGAGAGAGAGAGAGAGAGAGAGAGAGAGAGAGAGAGAGAGAGAGAGAGAGAGAGAGAGACATAGACATTCAGAGTACACAGACCCAATGGAGAGAGAGAGAGAGAGAGAGAGAGAGAGAGAGAGAGAGAGAGAGAGAGAGAGAGAGACTTTAAATAGATCTACATAGACATTCAGGACACACAAACCCCATGTAGAGAGAGAAAGAAAGACTTTGACATGTGAGGAACTGAGAAATAAATAAACAGATAGATAGATAGAAAGAGAGAACAAAACCTAAGCAAGAAAGACACCAACAGGAATGCGTTGTTATTTATTGTTGATGATGATGTTCTATTTCTCTCACCAATGTATGCAACTTAAAAGGCAACAAAAACAAAACAAAAACAGAAGTCGGTGGATACATGATAACCCCGTCAGTAAGAAGTGGTTATACCCGGATCCTACAACACGCCCCTACCCGACTCACCCCTACCCGACTCACCTCCCCCTTCTCAACACACGTGTCTATGAAGAAATGTTACGCCAATGAAAGGATATGTTCGTAAGAAGTGGTTAAACCCGGATCGCCTTTATATGTACTGAGTTTAAAGAAAGGAAGAGGGGAGGGACGGAGGACGGAGAGGCTGGGGTGGTGACTGACTGCCTGCCTGGGTATAGTGGAGTGAGATATGTGTGTGTGTGTGTGTGTGTGTGTGTTACTAATCTGACGTTGATGTGGTCTGACAGATCTTTCGACACATTCTCCCCCTTATCTTTTCCCTCCTCCCTTTAAATCCACCTCCTCCTCCTTCTCCTCCGGGCCGCCAGGGGGTGTACTACATAAGTGAGATGAGGAAAGTGTCGCAGGCAACCGGCAACAGGTGAGACCCAGCCAAAATATTTCCTTCCTCTGCCTCCTCCTCTTTCCTTCGTTGTTGTTCTTCCTCCTCCTTCTCCTCCAACTCTTCGTTACTGTTCCTCCTCCTCCTAATATTCTTACCTGTTCCTCCTCCTCCACCTCCTATCCATTCCTCCTCCTCCTCCTATTTGCTCCTCCTTCTACTACTTCTAAATTACTCTTACTTGCTCTTCCACCTCCTACTAATCCTATTCATTCCTCTTCTTCTTCCTCCTCCTCCTCCTATTTATTCCTCCTACTAGTTCTAAATTATTCCTAGCTGCTCTTCCACCCCCTACTGCTATTCATTCCTCTTCCTCTTCTTCCTCCTCCTACTGCTATTCATTCCTCCTCCTCCTCCTCTTCCTCTTCCTCCTCCTCCCCACGCCACGTGCACTCATTAGCATAATCAGTTAAACACACACACACACACACACACACACACACACACACACACACACACACACACACACACGTATACAAACAAACCCAATATTGAATGTGTGTGTTAAAATAGAAGCCCAGTTTTCGTGCTTGGGTACAACACACACACACACACACACACACACACACACACACACACACACACACACACACACACACACACACACCTGCACTTAATCGACCAATTTAGGGAAAGACTCGTACTGCTGCTGTTCTAACCTTCCTTCCCCTCCTCCTTGTCCCCTCTTCTTTCTTTTCTCCTTCCCTTCCTTGACCTCTCCCCACCCCCTCCTCCCCTTCGTCCTCCACCTCCCAGGCTGCTGCAGTAAAGACACACACACACACACATACACACACACGAGCCAGCAATGATGTCCACGTCCTTGACCCCCAACCCCTTCCCCTCCTCATCCCCCTCTTCGTGACCAAACCTCCCCCTCCTCTTCCTCTTCCTCCTCCTCCTCCCTTTCCCTTCCCTCCAACCTCAGTCCAGGACGCTCCCTCCCTCCCTCCTCTCTCCCTGTAGGCAACGTTCCGCATATATCGATCTGGGTCCAGGACGGTATATCAAGGGCAGGAGGACGAGGAGGAGGAGGAGGAGGAGGAGGAGAGGAGGTGCTGGAGGAAGGTTTGTCTCCCTTCTGACTCTGAGTGGTGTCTTGGTGGTGGTGGTGGTGGTGGCGGTGCTGCACTCAAGTCAACTAGGAAAATCGAGGCAAGCAGTCAAGTGGAGTGGCGTCGAGGAATGGAGTAAATTATCCTTCCTCTTGAGACCAAAGTGTAAAATGTGCACGGTTGGTTGGACTGATCGGGAAGGCTTGCGCTGTCTCCTCCTCCTCCTCGTTTCCTCACTCCTCCTCCTTCTGCTGGTGCTCTCTCTCTCTCTCTCTCTCTGCCCCAAGTGTCAAAGGAGCATAGGCGAAGAGGGAGCGGGTAGGAGCAAATAATTGAACGATTGGCACCACCACCAGACTTGGGTTCCTCTCTCTCTCTCTCTCTCTCTGCCCCCCACCCCACCCCACCGCCAGCCTTCAAGCTAACGTGCTCTTACAAACGTACAGGTCGTTCAAAAGGCTCTATTGCACCAAGGCACGGGTGAGTGTGGGGGGGCGGGGCACTGGCACTGGTGATACTCGGGGCAGTGTGGGGCGGGGAGGGGTGTGGAGGGGCGGGGCGGGCAGCAACAAGGCAAGGGTGACAGTGACCAGCGTCAAGAGTGGCGCCCGTCCCGTCTCTGAACGTGACCTGTGCCCTATCTGCTTGACGTCGCCCACTACTGCTTGACACTTCCCCTTCCCCCGCGCCCCCAACACCGCATAGCACCCCTCCCCTCCCATCCCCTCTCCTCTCTCCCTCGCTTCCATGCGGGGTGGTGCAAGGCTGCCATGCGCTGTCATGTGTGGAGGAGTGGAGGAGTGGAAGGCGCCATTTCTTTAGGAGTGTGAAATCCTGGTGTGTCTAGTCGTTCCACCTCCAGTCGGAGCAGCACGTGGGCGCCAGCTGACTCGAGGACACCACCACTACCACGACCACCAACACCACCACTAGCACCACAGCCACCACCACCACCACCATCAACCCCTCACCACCACCACTAGCACCACAACCACCACCACCACCATCAACCCCTCACCACCACCAGCACTCCCCATACCGCTACCACCACCACCAGGACCATCAACCCCCACCCCCCCATACCGCTACCGACCCCACAACCACCACCACTACCACCTCCACCACCAGGACCACCACCACCACCAGCACCCCCCATACCGCTACCACCCCCACCACCACTACCTCCACCCCCAACACCACCACCACTAGCACAACAACCACCACCAACACCATCAACCCCTCACCACCACCAGCACCCCCCATACCGCCACCACCCCCCCAACCACCACCACCACTACCTCCACCCCCAACACCACCACCGTTCCCAGCACCAGCAGCACCTCCTCGTCCGTCGTCGTCGTCGTCCCCGCGGCTGCATTGCGGGCACAAATCAATGCGGTTCTGGACACGCGTCGCTCCGTCTGTCTCCCTTAACCCTCGATCACTCACCTCGCCCTCAGACCAAGGCTTCAGGCTCGCCCTCGACACTCACGCCCCCCTTGGTATTCAGCGGGGTTACGATGCGCCCCCCCCCCCCTCCTGCCAACAACCCCACCCCCCTTCCCTCCCTCTCTCTCTCTCTCTCTCTCTCTCTCTCTCTGCCCAGCACCTTGCCCCGCCCCGCCGCACCCCGCCCCGCCACCCCGACGCCTAAAAATACGCTGGAGACAGAGGTGAAGTTTCGGGACGTCATGTTTTGAGCGCCGCGTGTGAGGGGAAGGAAGGAAGGAAGGAAGGAAGAGGAAAGGGAGAGAGAGAGAGAAAAAGAGGAGAGAAACGCGGAGGGAAAGAGAAGGGGAGAATGAAAACATGTTATGAATGAAAAGACAAAAAGATGTAAAGGACGGAGGAATAAAGAAAAGAATAAATGGGGGAAAGAAAGGAGTAAAGAAGGAGGGAGGAAGAATGGGCGCCCCCAAGAACTTTAATGGCATTTCTGGAATGACTACGAGGACAGCGAAGGAGGAGGAGGAGGAGGAAAAATGAGAGGAGAAAATGAGGAGGAAGAATGAGAGGAGACGAGAGGAGCAGAAGAAATGGATTCACTACATGAACTTTAATATCATTTGCCTGAATGACGACGAAAAATTAAGAATGGAGGCCGGAGGAGGAGGAAGAAGAAGAAGAAGAAGAAGAAGAAGAAGAGGAGGAGCAAGAGGAGGAGGAGGAGGAAAAATAAGAAGACAACAAGAACAAGAACAAAAACAAGGAGGAAGAGAAAGGAGGAGGAGGAGAAAGAGGAGAAAAAGGAAGGGAAAGAAGACGAGGAAAACTGCATGAAGGAGGAAGAAAAGGAGGAGGAAAAACATGAACAACAAGAACAAGAACATGGAGGAGGAGGAAAAAGAGAAGGAGGAGAAGGAGTTGGATAAAGAAAGGGAGGAGAGATGGAAGGGTAGGGGGAAGAGAACACGAAGAGGAAGAGAAAAAAAACACATAAAAAACAAGAACTAGAAGAACAAGAGAACTGAAGGAGGTGGAAGATGACGAGGAAAGTCCAAGGAGGAAGAAGAGGAAGAAGAGGGGGAGGAAGAGGAGGGTGGGGGGAGAGGCTGATTACGTGGTCACCCTCTAAGATTGATAAGCATGTCCTCGGCCCTTTAATCACCTGGCCTCTGATAACGGATCGTCTGCCCCTTAGCGAGTCAAGGCTGAACTTAGCACGGCCGAAGGGGACTATTACGTGAGGGGGTGGGGGGCAGTGGTGGTGGTGGTGGTGGTGGTGGTTTTCAGAGGGAGGGAAGGAAAGGCTTGGGACTGCTTTTCGGGGAGCAGTTCAATATCCTACCGCTGCCCTCCTCCTCCTCCTCCTCCTCCTCCTCCTCCTTCTCCTCCTCCTGCTGCTGACAAAACTCTCCACGCCACCTTCCTCCGTCTCTCCCTCCCTCCGTGCTCAAACTGGGTCATCTACTCCTACTCCTCCTCCTCCTCTTCCTGAGTGTTGCTGCAAGGGGGAGGAGGCGGAGACAGTGGAGTTGGAGGAGGAGGAGGAGGAAGATGAGGTGTGTGTTGGTAGTGACGTAAGCACCAGGAAGGGAGGAGACGAGGAGGTGGTGAAAGAGAAAGGGAGGGAAGGAGGGAGGAAGGGAGTGAAGAAATGAGGGATAGAGGGAGGGAAGAAGGGAGTGAAGAAATGAGAGAGAGAGAGAGAGAGAGAGAGAGAGAGAGAGAGAGAGAGAGAGAGAGAGAGAGAGAGAGAGAGAGAGAGAGAGAGAGAGAGAGAGAGAGAGAGAGAGAGAGAGAGAGAGAGAGAGAGGGGGGGGGGATGAAACGATGACCTAACTATAGCTGTGTGTGTGTGTGTGTGTGTGTGTGTGTGTGTGTGTGTGTGTGTGTGTGTGTGTGTGTGTGTGTTTCCCAGATGATAACACCGGTTTATCCCAACATTGAGACACCGTTATCATGCTCACCACCACCACCACCACCACCATTCGTCTCACACCACCGGCACTGATTTGAGGAGAGAAGATAGTGGAGGGAGAGGGAGGGCCAGTGGGATGGAGGGAGGGAAGAGGTGAAGAAGGGGCATGGCAGCAGGTCGTGTCACAACCGTCATCGTCATTGGGTGGAGGGGCGGGTCTGGGCAGAGGATGTGCGGGCGCGCCTTCCCGCCCCCTAAACACAGGTTCAATAACAGCTGACGTCACGGGCGCCGAAGTAAACACGAATATCCTCCCATAGTGTCTTGGCGGCCCGGCCCTACACCTGAATCTGCAGGTGTGTGCCCCTCACCTGCTGGACGCCTTGACCCCCGCCAGGCCTGGACCACTCCCTCCACACACACACACACACACACACACACACACGTCATAACCGTAATACACAAATAACTACAGTCGTCTTTCTATCCCTATACGCGGGGGGCGATTCAGCAAGCCTCGGTACTGTTGCACCCTGCAGCTTCCTCCTCCCCGCCCCCCTATATCATAATGCTGCAGCAGCGACACATCCCCGGCCCCACCGGTGGGTGCAGCAGCAGCAGTGCCAGCGGGGGTGCACCAAGCAGGGAGATGCCCCGCCTGCTTGGGTCACCGCTCCCTCAGCTAGCTAGGAGGTGCCGCGGAGCAGAGCAGCTTTAAACGGCCTGAGATCGGCAGTACCCTCGGCCCGAGTGGGCGGCGCCGCTGCTCCGGCTCGCTGCCTGGGCCGCTGTTCCACTCGCTGGCCGCGCCTCCGCCAAGCACGGCATGGCGCACCACAACACGAGAACAATAACAACAGTACTCACGAAGGATATGATGGGTGCTGGGGGCGGGGCAGGGTCGGGCTGGGAGCTAGTGGCCGGCGCGGGTGGGAGCAAGGGGTCGGCCAGGCACTTGGCGGGGTCAGTGGAGGGGGCGGAGGCCAGCTTGTGAGTATCCCGCAGGTGCAGGTGGAGCTGCACCGCGCCCGTGCTCAGGTCCACATGAAGCGTGTGGCCGGAGCCGTCCACGCACTCCTCCAGCGGGTCCGTGGAGGGGAACTGCTCACTTACGTACACCGGGGCGGGAGGGGGGCAGGCCGCACACCGGGCACTGGCCTCCTCCACCCCGCACCCACACGCCCGCCCGCCCCCGCCCACCGAGCCCACCGCCGCCCCCCGCTCGTCCCCCTGCCGGAGTTTCTCCTGAGTCTCCGTGAAGGCACTTGGTTGGCGGGGGGCCGAGGAGAGGCTGGGACTGGGAGAGTCTGGGCTGAGCGTCTCGGAGGAGGCCAAGCTGGCTGGCCTTATTATCACTTCTGGGGCCGCCTCCCACACACGCTCGTACTCACTCAGGTCAGGAAGGGGAACACCCACGCCCCACGCCCTCCCCTCGCCCTCCTCCACATCACTGCTGCACTCCGCCGCTCCGCCCTCATCCTTGTCGTCATGTCTGCTGTTGTTGAGGGTGCCACTGCTGGCGTTGCTTCCAATGCTGCTTCTGCTGCTACTTCTGCTGCTGACTGTTGAGCAAATGTCTTGGCGGCGGGGTTGGTGTTCTTGCCGCGAGGGAGGCGAGGCGGCGCCCGTCATCTGAGGAGTCGCCGCCGCCCCCCCGGGAGAACAGCTCTCCTCCTCCCTCGCCATGGGTGCCTCCTCGCCGCCGCCGTCCGTAAGCGCGACGAGCTGGCCGCCACAACCTCCGGCCCTCGCACCGCCGCCCGCCTCAGGAGATGATGATAACGGCGATGTGCCGAGGCGATCATTGCTGGCCACGCCCAGGTCCGTGCCACCAGCAGCCCCGAGGGGCGGCTGGTCGTTCTGCAGGTCGTCCTTGGAGGTGTGAGGCTCCACCTCATCTTGAGAGGGCTCTGCCACCATGGCGGGGGTCAGTCACCCCCCAGCATGCCCGAGGGACGCGCCGAGCTGCATGCCCTGAGTCCACGCACGCCACTACCACGGCACCTGCGGGGTTCACGCCCGCACCAGGAACACGGCAGCAGGTGAACACTGAGCTACTCAGCAGGCGGCCGACACCAGTGGCGCCGCCACCGTGACTGCCGAGCTGCGCTGCACAGAGCGTTGGGGAACGAGTGCCGCGTCCCGTCCCTCCCCTCACCCGACGCCTACTGAGCCAGCTAGGCTCCCTCCGGCCCTCAGGGCCCCGACCCGCGGCTATTGGCTACAGCTGCCCTCTACCTCCACCCTCACCACCCTACCGCTGCCACCGATGCTACAGATGCCTCCTGCCGCCACCACCACGGCTACCGTCAGCCTTGCTACAGCCGCTTCTTGTTTCAACCTTTGTACCGCTGGTGCCATCACAGCTGATTACTGGGTCTAGGCACCACCACACACTCCACAGTACTGCCAGGGCGCCCAGACTGTGGCTTGGAACACCCCCTCCCATCCCCCCCATCACTAACGGCACATGGTCGAGGCACCTGGGTTGAGTGACACCCAACCCAATTAATTGTGGAGCTGAGGGTGGAGGGCGCCACGAGGCCACGGAGTGCTCGTCCACGAGGCACACCCCCCGGTGATCAGGCGCTGGATGACAGTTCGTTAAGACTGAGGCTGTTGTCTTGGCGACAATGGCTCCTCGGGTATACTCTCCCGCCGCTTAACTTTGCTGTGCGGGTCTTAACTTTCGGTACAGTTTAATGTGTTCCGCATCGCTACTCCTCCTTGCGCTACAGGCCAGCAGGGAGCGTGCCACGTCCTGCTGCCTGCCTGGCTGCCGGTGGCCGCTTCGTGTGTGCCTCGTGACAGTCGTGTGGTGCCCTGTGCCGGGCGGGGTCCGGGGTGATGTGCCCTTGCCTAATCTTTCACGCCACGCTGCTGCACCTCCATTGGCCCAGCCTCGAGTAATTCAGGCTTGTTATATGTCCACCGCACTGCAGCGGACTCGTGCCCGGCACCCCCCTCTCTCTCCCCCTCCCCTCCCACCCGGGCCCAACCAGTGCCCGGATCAACAGACTTGTGCCGCCCATACCTCCCCCTTCCCACCTACACCCGCCACAATCCTACGCCATCTTCACATACCCATGAACACCCCCCAGCACCCACACCTTGTCCCACCACCACCGCCAGGCCAAACACCTCCCCTCCCATCATGACCTGCCTGCTCCACCTTCATGCAGCTCCACCTTCCATCAGCTGCTCCTTCCCTCCACCCTCCACACACCCCTCACCCCATCCCACACAACTGCAACCTCCCCCACACCCTCCATCCCTCGCTGACCGCTCCATCCGCACCTTCCCCTCCACCAGCACACAAGACACACACACCTGCAACCTCTTCTCTCCCCCCCCCCCCTCTACGTCGCCCCTACCACACATGACAGCCGCAACGCCCCCCACCCCCCTCTCTCATGATACCACTACATAATCTGCACTCTGCTGACCCCCCACCACCACCCACAACCAGCACCACTTCGCTTATATCACACACACACACACACACACACACACACACACACACACACACATTATAACCTAAATATCAACAAACAATCATTTCATCTCATCTTTATGGATCATCAATATTTGGATTATAAAAATTTACATAGCTGATAATAGTATTAGTTTTGATAACAAAATAATAATAATAATAATAATAATAATAATAATAATAATAATAATAATGATAAGAAGAAGAACAAGAACAAGAACAAGAACAAGAACAAGAAGAAGAACAAGAACAAGAACAACAACAGTAATAGAAGAAAAGAAGAAGAAGAAAAAGAAGAAGAGAAAAAAAATGGAAAGAAGAAAATGAAAAAAGAAGAAAAAAAGGAAGCAAAGAAAAAAATGATGATGATGATGATGATGAATTAAAGGAAGAAAACGAGGCAAAGAAAGAGAGAAAGACGATGAAACATGCAAGAAAAATAAATACTATTTCCTCCTCCTCCTCCTCCTCCTCCTCCTCCTAGCAGTTTTAGCATGTCAACCTTGCACACCTGTTTATATTTACCTGTTTACTTTGGCTAATTACCAGCTTATTGACGTAAACAAGAAGGCTGCTGGGCTGCGAGGAATGAATGAAGACCTCAAAAATATGCTTGTGTGGCAACTATGGGAGCAGTGGCAGTAGAAGTAGTAGTAGTAGTAGTGATGGTGGCAGTAGTAGCAGTAGTAGTAGTAGTAGTAGTAGTAGTAGTGTGTGTCGGGAAAATAAACATGGGTGGAGGTATCATTTATGTAGTGAAAAAAAAAAAAGTAGTAATAGTAGTAGTAGTAGAAGAAAAAGTAATTGTATCAGGAGGAGGAGGAGGAGGGGGAGGACCTTATGCCCACAAGCTTCAAGTTACATTGTACCCAGTGTCTTATCTTATCTCAGTCAAGCTAATAATAATATGAGTCCGGCCAATAGGAATCAATAGACTTAAGACTTGAACCAAACTAATGAAAGCTTATAATATTTCTGAGGGAGGTGAGAGTTTATGAACTGTTTTGTAATGAGCTCCCCAAGCCTAGGTTATCATATCAAAACAAACCCTGACGTGGATGGCCTGAGTTACATCACTACAGCAAGGCCACAATTCGTATCTCTGTGACTGGTTGACGATTAGCGAGGAATCGGAATAATAAGCCATTGTTCAACTAGTGCAAGTCACCGGTAAGTGTGAACCATCTTCTATTACGACAATTATGTTATCAAGTATAAATGCCTCATTCTTCAAGTGCAAGTCACCGGTAAGTGTGAACCATCTTCTATCACGACAATTATGTTATCAAGTATAAATGCCTCATTCTTCAATTACTAATACATAAAGTTCCACTAGTAATACAGAGTAATTTGCATGAATAATATATGTCCAATTTCAACTAAAATGGAACCAGTTAGCACATAAGACCCACATTCCACAAGAACAATCCAATTAATGTCAAGTCTAAATTTCCCAGAATATCAAATATCCATCGTCTTCAGAATCTCCACATACACACACATATACACACTACAAATAGGTAAATACAAATAGGTAAATACAAAAAAATAATAATAATAAAATAAAATAAAATAAATAAATAAACTATCTGGTCAAAGAGAAAGACAACAGAAAATGCTACTGATGCACTGATGAAGTTTTGTTGTAATTGTGACCAACAAAAAACTTTACTGATACAATGTTGAAATATACTTTGGTAGGAGTGTTCCATCCCAATCCCCCGTTGAACCATTTAGTAGAAAGAGGCCTTGGTACTTTAAGACAATTAGCAATTATATGTCTGTTAACCCAGTAGCAGCGACGGGCCAAATTTGTGGCTTTACCGTGTACCAGCGACGGGCCAAATTTTTGCCATTATATAAACCCCAAAAAATAGATGATGCATATACTGATCACAAATGCATTGATATATATTATGAAATGGTCTGCGTGAGTGATGATTTTTTCTCATTTTTCTCGCTGAGAGGGGCCTTTAAGAAACATGATCCCCGCAGCTACCGGGTTAAAATCCTGACACACAGAACTCGATAAATTTGGATTACATGAATAGGAACACAAGCTAAAATCAGAGCCACATTGAAGGACTGGAAAGTACTACAGGACAAATTAGTAAAGATATTGTAATCTAAGAAAGAGAAATTATATCAGAGGCCACAAAATAACAAGAAATGTGACATGAGCGAAGCATTTAAATGTGTATTACTATCCCGTTAATGTGAGAAACAATTAAATGATGATGATGATAACTTTACATATCCTTCCATCTCATCCATCTATTTTATCCACTCTACTCTTATGCACTGCCAGCTTTTCTCTCTATTTGCTGCACGTGTCTAATCAACATCAAGTCTCGCTGTGTCTCTAGCTTACTCCTTCAGCTTTGGAGCAGATAGATAGATAGATAAGATAGATAGGTAGATATATATATGGATAGATATTATAATTTTAGTTTGTTGTACTCAGTTAAAAATTCGAGCCTTAAAGTCCCTGAGTTGATGCTGGCAGTACAGAATAATTGTAAAAAGTTATTTATTTTGGTACTCACTTTTCTCCTGCTTCTCACTGCTCTCATTGAACCCCACAGCACTTCTTCCCTTCTCCACCCTACTCTGTGCCTCTCCCTCTGGACCCTCATTTTTGCACATCACATTCGAAAAATATCTAAGTGATGAAACGTTTCCATTTTCCTGGCCAATCAAACTCCACTCCAGTCCACTCGGCTATGGCACACTCCTCTCCAACCTCACAACTTTCCTCCTCACTACATTGATTTTTTGCTGTTATTGTTCTTGCTTTCGACACATAATGCCTAGCCCGCTCCCCAAATCTTAGAACTCACGATCATTTTCACGCAGCAGAACTATGTCATCTGCAGGAATGAAACAGAGTAGCCTAACATATTGATAGAATATTTATCTGGGCACTCCAAAACAACACAGGAAGACCCTAAATTCACATGCTCATTATCTTATCTCCTCTAACTGTCTGTCAGGTGGTATTTCTCACCATGCTCAACTCTCCAAAATAAGTTATCATCATCAATATGACGCAATCCTACAAAGCTCTCCTCTACATACAAAATTCACTACTGAAGGCTCATGCTGCAAAGTGAATAAACACAAAGAAGTGGAAAAGAACAAAAACAAAACTGTAAACAAGTGACATGTTCAGCAGTGTGATACATCTGATAGAAGACTACCATGTCAGATTGTGGGACGTTAGGTCAGGTGCCTTGTAAGCATGTGAGGCGCTGAGAATAAAAAGGGCAAAGAAGCCACAACTTTGTGAAAACTCCATTTCTGAAACGCTACCCTGTGCCAGGAACAGGGAATGCAGATTTGACTTGCCTTCTCTACCTCCTCTTTTCAGTAACAAAGAGGCAAACTAACCATCTCTTGACACATGAAAGGAGCAAGCTTATGGTGGTTACCTAAAATCCAGTTTTCTTTTGGTGGTGAGTTCGGCCTTTCTATTCCAAGCGTCTAATAATAAGTTTGGGAGTTTACTGAGTAAATAAATATACCGGTAGTATCTGTTTGGATTATGATTAGATAACGTTAAGTTTTATCTTCAAACACATGACAGACTGCAACTTATAGCAAAAATCAACAAAGAAAGAGCCCACTCTGTTAGTACTACATCTCATTACTGAAGAAGCATACCGGGTATATGAATTTACTGAGAATGCAAATATGATAACTGTTTGGTTTATAGTAATGAAAGGTTAAGGATATGTTTAAACACACGAAAGGTAGCAACTAATCAATAAAGAAAGAGCTCACTTTGTTAGATTGAAAGTTGCATTACTGGAGGCATACATGACTTTACTGAGTAAATGCATAAGGTAAATGTTTGTGTTTCGGTTAGGTTTGTGGTATCTTCTGATACATGACAGGCAGCAAGAAAGAAAAGCCTTACTTTCTTAGTCTGTTCCTGGCATTCATAAGGGAGAGAGAATTATTTTTAGTCTTTTAAGAACATTTATTGTACTATACCACAGTTTACTTTACCCAAATTTCCCCAGGTACCCATTAATCAATCAGCCCAATTATTTAACACAGGAAGAAAGAAAAAAAGGAAGATTGAGAGGTATAATTAACCTACTTGGCCTGACATAACCTGTGGGAACAACTCCCTCACCTTGATAAAAAATGTCGAGTTTCTACCTATGTTCCTAACTCAGTAGTAAATATCATACCTGACATATATAATCATAATACCATCAAGCACCATTTTCCTCAGCCTATCAATGGCTTATTTAACTAATCCCACAAATAAGCCTGGAGTAAGCATCCAGTATGTCACTCTTTTAACCCATCTGTTGTATCTAATCTCTCCCTATGTCCCTAAATCAGTGGTAAACATCATGTGTGACAAATATGTAATTAAAATTCCATCACACACCATTTTCCTCTGCCTATCAATGACTTGTTTAACTAATCCCTGGAATACATCTGGTGCACTGACACAGTCTATCTCTTTATGTCTATCTGCTGTGCCTAATCTCTCCCTATGTCCCTAACTGAGTGGAAAATGTGTCTGACAAATAGATATGTAATTACAACACCATCACACACCATTTTCCACAACCTATTACTGTAATGTGTTTAACTGATCCCTGGACTAGTACATCTGATGCAAATATCCAGTCTGTTGTACCTCATGTCTCCCTATGTCCCTAACTGAGTGAAAAATGAGTATGACAAATAGATATGTAATTATAATTCTATCACACCATTTTCCTCAAACTATCAATGGCCTTAACTAATCCCTGTGATACATCTGGTGCAAATAACCAGTCCATTGTACCTAATCTCTCCCTATGTCCCTAACTGAGTGGTACATATGATGTCTGACAGATATGAAATTACAAAACCATCAAACACTATTACCCTCAAACCTTCAATGTGTTCAATTAACCCCTGTCATACGCCTGGTGCAAACATCCACTATATTACTCTTTTAGTCCATCTGTTGTACCTAATCTCTTCCTGACAGATAGATATGAAGTTCTTATTCCATCACTTTTTTTTCCTCTGCCTATCAGTGCTTGTTTAACTAATCCGTGGAATACATCTGGTGCAATGATCCAGTCTATCTCTTTATGGTCATCTGCTGTACTTAATCTCTCCTAGCTCAGTGGTAAATGTGATGTCTGAGAAATAGGAAACTAAAACACCATCACACCATTTTGTTTTCCATCCCCATCAATGCCTTCTTTAACTTAGGACATTCTGATTGTACTTATCCTTCTAGCCTACACCTGGTGCCTTTGTGGTGGTGCAAACATCCTGCCTCACAGTCTGACAGATAAGTAATTACAATTCCATCACACAACATTTTATTTCTCAGCCCCACCACTGCCTTCTTTAACTTGGGACATTCTGATTATATCTATCCTTCTAGCCTACACTTGGTGCCTCTGTGGTGGTGCAAACATCCTGCCTCACAGTCTGACAGATAAGAAATTACAATTCCATCACACAACATTTTATTTCTCAGCCCCACCAATGCCTTCTTTAACTTAGGACATTCTGATTGTACTTATCCTTCTAGCCTACACTTGGTGCCTCTGTGGTGGTGCAAACATCCTGCCTCACAGTCTGACAGATAAGTAATTACAATTCCATCACACATCATTTTATTTCTCACCCCCACCACTGCCTTCTTTAACTTGGGACATTCTGATTATATTTATCCTTCTAGCCTACACTTGGTGCCTCTGTGGTGGTGCAAACATCCTGCCTCACAGTCTGACAGATAAGAAATTACAATTCCATCACACAACATTTTATTTATCAGCCCCACCAATGCCTTCTTTAACTTAGGACATTCTGACTACATTTACCATTCTGGCCTACACCTGGTGCCTCTGTGGTGGTGCAAACATCCTACCTCACACTCCCCCTTCCCCCCACCCGGCCTGCCCCCTGCCAGCCTTTCCTTTCCATGACGAACGAGTGATTCCTGGAATCTCACTGAAACCTAAACTAGTTCCCAACAGTTGCCTAATTACCCATAGACCCATTAACTATCCAAATGACCATTCAACATTCGACTAGGGTACCTGTGGACACGGAAAACACTAAAAACACGGAAAAAAATACGGGACTGTCATTGAAAGCTAAACTAGTTCCTACCAGTTCCCTAATTACCCATAGACCCACTAACTATCCAAAAGGCAATTAAATATTCGACTAGGGTACCTGTGGACACGGAAAACACTAAAAACACGGAAAAAAATACGGGACTGTCATTGAAAGCTAAACTAGTTCCCACCAGTTCCCAAATTAACCATAGAGCCATTAACTATCCAAAAGGCAATTAAATATTCGACTAGGATACCTGTGGACACGGAAACCGGTAAAAATACGGAAAAACATAAAAAAAAATACAGCTGTGAAATCCGGGATGCATAGAGAAAGCACGAGGAGGAGAAAGGGCAACCAGGAAAGGTCATAGCAGGTTATTATATCACTGACACATGACTAAAAGGTAATGACACGAGTAAATTAAGATAAATCAATTCGTGAAGTGTGAGGATGACGAGGCGGAGAAGGCACAGAGGACAAAATGAGATGAAGGAGGGCGAAGGACATGTGAATAAGCAGCTTTACTCACCACCATGCCTTCTTTTACGATGCGGCGTGACCTTATAATCGTCCCGGCTACCCTGTTCTTCATCTTGGCCACCGGTGAGACGCTGCGAACGGATGAACACCTTGAAAATCCTCTAGACGGCTACATATTTACACTTCAGCGGCCGCCATACTTGTTGTCCTCTGACGTCATCATGGGGGCTGAAGGTGCTACTTCGCTTATTATTTCAGTTATTTCTGCCTTTTCCTGCTCGTAAAAAAAATGTTAGGTCTGTTTGGTTATTGTCTGTGTTGTTTTTGTGGTTGTTTCTGGTTTTACGAGTATGTCTGTTATTATTTAAGTTATTACTACTACTGCTACCACTATTTCTGCTTTTTCCTGCTCGTAAAAAAATATATTAGGGTGGTTTAGGCGTGTTCGGTTATTGTGTGTGTTGTTTTTCGGTGGTTGTTTCGGTTATTTCTGCTTTTGTGTCGTTTTCGTGGTTATTTCTGTTATTTCTGCTTTTTCTCCTCGTAAAAAAAATATATCAGGGTGATTTAGGCGTGTTTGGTTATTGAATGTGTTGATTTTGTGGTTGTTTCTAGTCTTACGATTATGTCTGTTATTTTTTTTATTTATTATTACTATTTCTGCTATTACTGCTTTTTCCCTCTTGTTAAAAAATATATGGGGCCTTTAGATGGTTGTTTGCTTATTGTTTGTGTTAATTGTGTTGTCATTTATGTTATTACGACTATTTTTGTTATTATTTCTTTAATTTCTACTATTTCTGTCATTACTAGCCTACTATTATATATGTTATTATACCTACTACTTGATTGTTCTTATTTCTGTCATTATTGTTATTATTTATATTATCATTTATGTTATTTCTATTTTTTTTCCTTTTCGTTAACCCTTAAAAAATATATTCTGGTAGATTGATTGATTGAAATAAAGAAAAATTATGATCATTACTGGATAAAATATACACATATATATGTAGCTTATACACACCCATCTACCTCTAGTTCAAAGCTATAGCTATAGGAAGATCAACAACATTTTACATCATAATTTAGTTTTTCTTACGTAGTTTTTGAGGTATACTCCTTTATCTCATCTTCCGTGATCCCTCCCCTTTAATTCTTTCCTTTAAATCTATGAAGGGCAGAGGATCGAGGATATTGCAGAGGAAGAGAAAGCAAAGACCACTAATTGACCCCTCTGAGTAATGTTGTATCTGGGCACCTAAGTAAATACTGACACTCATGAACTAAATTAATAAATAAATTCCATTTGCCACGTCACGTTAATCTCGATCCCCGCAGCAACTCCTGGCGCTGAAGGTCACCCATCACCTGCTGTCCCACATATATACACAAAGCAGCTGTGATTCTACCAGCAGCCTCATTTTTATATTATAGCTATATGCCAATGCGATGTACGGAGATCAGCATCGAGGCCACGTGCAGCTTTAGTACCTTAATTATGTCCACTGCCTGTATACTCGATTACCACCATTTTTCTTTACTTGCAATGTTCGAGTGATTAAACTTCCCTGTGTAACTGCAAATTCTTATCCATCTTCTTCAATTTCTTTATCTTAATCTACCATGCTGTAAAACTACGTACTTGCTCTTCCCTGTAGCTCGATCTTATAAGCAGTTTAATTTTCATATCTTTATACCGATGTACTCACTTTTAATTCACTTATCGCACGTTGCTGAATACCTGTAAACTCTCATCTGTTGGAGCTATTTTCCTCTATCTACGACTTCGCCTTCTTAAATATATTTCACTTTGCTATTGACATTTAATTCATTCTTTCCTCGCTTTATTTCCACTCCTCCCCTCTATGTTGCTCTCTATTTTTGTTGTGTTCCTCTGTCTTCCATTCTTCACCTTCTTATAATTTGGACATGTATATTCCCACATGTGATGATGCAAGCGTGATAGCTATAATCAGTTTCTCAGTTTATACATCTGTGCCAAGCGGTAATCTGTTCTTCACATCCATCAAACAACGTGGAAAATGACGCAACTCTCGCTAGCTAGACTTCCGGGTCATTAATTAATAATCCTCATACGGTCATACCTCCTCCCCACTACACCACACAGCCCCGTAGATCACAGTTAACGTAAAGGGCAAGTGAAAGTCCGTTTATTAGAACAGAGTATATTCCTTACAACATTCACATAAATAATTGAGGTATTAAAGTACCAAGCCAGATGGATCAGCCGCGTAACAAA
This sequence comes from Eriocheir sinensis, assembly GCF_024679095.1. NCBI lineage: Eukaryota > Metazoa > Arthropoda > Malacostraca > Decapoda > Varunidae > Eriocheir > Eriocheir sinensis. The sequence goes on along the minus strand of NC_066510.1, from coordinate 30,793,148 downwards.
TCCTACAAACACACTAACACCGATACTATTTTGATGCGGACAACAGGGTTAATCCAGGTGAGGTTGGGTTACTGTGTGTGTGTGTGTGTGTGTGTGGCCATTAAACTACCATAGCAGGGAGCTGTTCCTCTATATACTAGACTCAAAATGTAGTTGGTTAAATGAGAATGTTTGTATCTTGGATGGAGTTTTACACATGAAAACTTTGGTGCTGTGTGAATCGTGTGCGTGTGTGTGTGTGTGTGTGTGTGTGTGAGAGAGAGAGAGAGAGAGAGAGAGAGAGAGAGAGAGAGAGAGAGAGAGAGAGAGAGAGAGAGAGAGAGAGAGAGAGAGAGAGAGAGAGAGAGAGAGAGAGAGAGAGAGAGAGAGAGAGAGAGAGAGAGAGAATCTGATATTAGACACACGATACACACTTCAATTAAATAATGAAAATGAGGAATGATGTGAATGACAAACTATTTGGTGTGCTGAAGCCAAATGAGTGAAAGCTAACAAGAATGATGGTAATAATAAAAATAAAAATAATAATTATGGTAATTATAATTATAATAATTATTATCAGTATTAGTAGTAGTAGCAGTAATAGTGTGTTGGAGAAGGAATTAAATAGTTGAACAACAAATTCCACATCAAAGTACAAAGCTATGTAAATTAAAGTACTGAAAATGCCACAAGAGTAAATGAAGACGACCATTTCTTTACAAAACAATAATCAGTGACACAGACATCTGCAAATACATAAAAGAAATTACACTAGATTCTAAACATCCTATGCAGCCGACACACTCCGTGGCTTGTAAGGAAGGATGACAGACCTCCTTAAGGAACACAGCTCACACAGAAAATAGTATACATCATGTCACAAGATTACAGATGAGATTAAGTATCAAGTTAGAACTTTTGGAGATGTGAAATATTGGTCTTGTGAAGTGAGCTGTGTAGCGCTGGACAGTTGAGACAGATGGATCTCAAGCTTCACTGAGTTTCTGGCAGAATGTGTCAGTTTGGGAACATTAGCTAAGGTGTTTTTTCCACTGGGTTTCAAACAACTAAGGTCACCAGCCCTGCTAGAGAATTATACGAGAATGCTACATCTCCCTCTAAATGATGCCCCAGCCAGGCCCCGAGCTCAAGACCTTTTGGCGTCAGGAGACACGACCTCTACCACTGTGCCACCCAGCCCTGACATAAGATAGACAATGCATATGATGTTGGACTCGACACTTTTAGGGCTGAATCCATCTTGACGTCTACTACTCCTACATCACTCTTGATTTATCATAGTGAAAGGTCATGAATTAAGTGACCAGGGAGGCTGATATGCACACTATTCTCTTGGGCATTGTGGTGGTGTGAGAGGAAAGAGGGTCCTGACTCTACTACACCAACTGCCCACTCGCCGTCCCCTCCCCCAAGGTGCTGTGACACAGGCACAGCTTGCTAGAATCCACAGCATGCTAGAATCAAGGGACATTCTTCAGTGGGGGAGGGTTACATGGGTTCTTTCTTTGTTTTGTAACAGGCTTTGTTTCTCTTCTCGAGACACTGTGGCTTGAAACTGTCAGTACGTGTATTAAAATATACCCTGAAGACCTTCCCCTCACACTGCTTTGGTTAACTCAGTACATTTAAGGATGGAATCAGAAGAAGAGAGATGACTAATGCCTATCTCTAGTTACATTCATGAATATAACAAAATGCAGCATGAACAAAAATACCAGTAAGATTTTGTAAATGATCACCACCTAAAAAGCTATAAAACTTTGTACGTACCATGTAGTGAAACCGTAACATGATTGCTAATATAAAAGAAGCTAGTGACACTCATATTTTCAAGCTCTGATATTATATATATATATATATATATATATATATATATATATATATATATATATATATATATATATATATATATATATATATATATATATATATACTGACAGGATACTGCAATTACCTTTCATGCAGACTGGTATGCAAAATTACATATGCATATATTTCTTACATGGAAATATATATACATTTCTAGTATCTGTAACTAAATTATGAAGAACAATAATAATAATAATAATAATAATAATAATAATTATAATGATAATCAATAATCTGACCGACAGGAATATTTTTTGCTGCTAAGTTTACTGTGCTTGGAAGCTGCTGAAGCTCAGGTACTGACCATCTTCCACTCGTGCCCTAAGGCTTGGGATAAGCTCTTGGAAGCAATAACAGGGAAACCTACGTGCACCTGCAGACCTGACCCACCATGATGCACCTCTGTGACAAGACAACTGTCTAACCTCAAGACTTGGGTGTTCTGGCTTACTAAGGGAAGTAAAGCACATGGATTAACAAGACAGCCTGATTTTTGCATGATACTTTGAAGAAATTACAATCATCATTTCCACATGATCCCCATGCATTTACAATGAAACTGTCAATAATGTACGTTTAATTACTAAATTATATATACCTGTTAACTGAATCCCTTGGCACAATTTCCAAATGAGATAACCTAGCATAAAAATTCAGTAACTGGTGCAGGTCACATTAAAGTTCTGCAGATTAACACGCCCTTTTAAAACTAAGTATATTAATTGTGTATTTTCAGTAAGCAGCAAGGAGAGTTGTGTTCCCACGCAAACAAGAATAATGAAAGAAAATAAGTGTTATTCATACATTTGTTACAAGTACATGAACTGGTCATTTGAATACATACTAACTCTCCTTTAACTATAAGCAAAATCTAGTATTTTCTGAAACATCCTTCAGAAAGCCGTGTAAACAATAAAAATATTTTTTTATACATCAGTATATTAGCCAATACTTGAGAGGATTACTTAAGTGGGACACACAAATGTTAATAGCCCTGCCATGGAAGTGCACAGTCTCCTGAGAGAGTCATGAGCAAGTGCTTTGGAGCTTTGTGTTCTGCATCTTGACAGTCTGCATGAAATGAGGCAAACCTAATGTTTGTATTGTCATGTCTAAACACCTGGATAGGAGCAAAGTGGGGGAAGAGTGGGCTTCTTAAATTATTTCTTATAAAACAACATTCATGCATGTCTCACTAATACAATGAAGAAATATGAACATTTACGAGAATATAATTAAAAGCATCACTTTGTAAAAAATAATTCATACCTAAATAGATTAGATAAATCTGACATACTTTCAACAATGTCCATTCCCAGGGTATGTTGTGCTGCTGCATTGCACAGCCCGCAACAATGGGCTTGCATAAAAAATAAGAACAAATAATACATATAAATAAATAAAAATTATGACCCCTGTGCAAGCCCTGACCTACACTTTTACAGGACAATAACCAGTAGTATCCTGTGCAGTCATCTTTAGAATTTTTGAAGTGCTACAAAACTCATTTTTAAAGCTCTTCATGTTTTGCACGATCATAATTATGATTTGTGAGGGTCACTGGTATTGCAGTTCATCAATCTACTTGTGCTAAGACACTGACAAAGTCATTACACAGCTTGTAAGAACTCTGCCTGGGATGGCTCCCACTGTGATCTGGTCAATCCTGTTTATAGGATTTACTGCACTACAGCACTGAATCTCACTCTGTGTGTGAAGACACCAGTAGTTCATGATCCTACACACACTACAGTAATGATTATCGTCCTACTTATTATAACCAGTCTACTTAACAGGAATGCTAAGACTTTGTGACTAGTTTGGCATGAAAACAGTATTGGAGACATGAACAATCATTCAATGTTGTTGACATAAAGGGATTAATTACATCACCATATTCTAAATAAATTACACTTTTGCAGTATTTATTACAACAGGAATCTATATGATTTATATGACAAGGTCATTGGTATTATTCATGAGGTACTGTTGAGATATTTACTGATATACTAGAAGCAAATTTTGGCTGAATAAGATAAGAGATGAAACCTTAACTTTGATTATGAAGCTTTCCTGATGTTATGATTGACTAATGGCTCACAGACAGCCTCTGAGATACTGGTGAGAGCTGGCAATAATTAGGGAATAGTTACCTAAGGGTCCTGCGCCATGATCATGTGTAAAAATACAAAATTAAATTAAATTTTGAAAATATTAATATTAAAATAATCTGCAAAATGGTAAGAAATCATGCATATTAATCAATTTCTTCTTATCAAGAATTTGAGTTTATAGTAACCCCCGACATAACAAACCCTATTATATGGTGTACAGCTTCAACAAACATTTACCATTGCAAATACAAAGTTCATTATATCCATGTAGAAAATACTGAACAGAATGTTTTCATGCTACACTTGACATGATTCCAAAATGCCTGAACACCTAAGTTTATACGTACATATCTATATATATACACTGCAAGTGGTCACTCCAACCAGTTTAATGACGTACCTCATCTTGAGGCATCATTTGTAATGACCAAATCATATATTATTGTCATGTGTTTTTACTGTATTAGGAATGTGTAATTCAATCCAAGGGATACTTCCTCAGTTGTACCAAATACTGAACCACAAACCTTCACTTGTGTTTATACATCAACAATGTAGCCAAAAGTCCATTCTATGAACACAAAACAGGGTCATGACAATTTTGTATACATCCCTTGCAAATCAAAGTAGTTTTCCAACCTTCATAAGCCTGAACTATCCCTGCACTTTGTCCAAACAATTTTCTGATGCTACCAAACAGGATCTCCTTATTACACAAACGAATTAAAATATCTTAAGAGCTCATTACTCTACAATTATAAATCTGACTTATGTCTTCATTGTACAACGCTTCCCTCAAAATTTGCCTTGTTATATCGGGATTTACCATAGACTACTTCAATATATATATGTATATAAGTATGTATGTATATTCTAAATCCCTTGTAAGATATATATATATATATTTTTTTTTATGTATTACCTGCATGTCTTGCTATTTTACAACCTGGAAAAAAGTAGAAAACTTATAAACAATGAGAAGTAGTTCTATATACAATGGGAGTTTATGTACAGGTATTACACACACGCCTCAATGTACATTCTCATCTTCCACCACAATCTTTGATCACAGATTATCAAATCACTAAAAAAATAATTCACTGGAACATGTTCACTTGAGAAAACATAAATAAAAAAATAAATTCACTAACAATACAGGATATGTCACCCTGCATGTGTACCTAATCTAGGTAAAGCCAAAGTGTACTCAAGTAAATTATAACTAGGTCAACAAAACTACCTACTGTGATGACGAGGAAATAAGGGCTTAAAGTAAAATCTGTTGCACTAGAGGTCAATTGACAAAATAAGAAAACAGGTGAGCATCCCTAAATTTGTGAGAAAAAATGGAGATATGTGCCTTACAGAGGAGCTGCCCATAATTTCAAATTCAACCAAATTTTCTTTCAACATGTTGCTGGTTGACAATTATGTAAAAATAAGAAGGAATTAGTCAGGGAATGTATGATTTGTGAACAATAAAAAGTGACGAACTGGTCTTGTAAATGAAGAATTATAATTTGAACACGAATTAGAGGAAAAATAATAAGAGCTAAATGAACTTATTATGCATTGAAATTAATATTTTTCACAATTGCATGTGCTTGATGTTATACCTACAGTGACTGTGCTTTGTTACATGTGCTAGTGAAAGTAAAAAATAAAATGGGTGAAAATCACTATCCAGTATAATTATTCCTAAGAGATGGACAGCTGACATAGGTAGCAAGTGTCTCCTCAGAGGTCTTTACTATGGACTAAATTTCTCCTGAACAAGTTTCCTTGGGAACATGCACAGGCAGCTGTCCACAATGAGAAGACTCCTCTCCCAAAGCTTGCAAAATATCTGAAAGATGACTGACCAGATTGCTGAATAACTTTTAAATATGAGATGACATATACAATATTATCAATTTGAAGTTTTTTTCCATACCAGTAAAGTATTTTTCAATTATTATTTAGAACTTTACATTTGTACAGCCAACCCCATGCTTAAAAGCCACAGTACAATTTCTAAAAGAAAAATCATAACATATCTTATTGTCTTACAGCTTGACTCATTGTTCAGGCCTTTACATATTACACTGACTCTCCTCTGCCACATCTCAATTTAGTTATCCTTCACAAATCAAAACTACAGAAGTGGTATAAAAAAAAATGAAGATTTGTGTTACTTGAATAACTGCCTATGATTAAGGTGCCAAGAGCAATAGTAGTAGCCCTCAATGAGCATCCTATGCAACAAAGAATTTTTCTGACAAAGCTCAAGTTACCCAATGCAAGTCCTAGATTTGTGCGTCTGTATGCACATGCACTCTCCCATTATAAAGACTCAGTAAAGAACCTCCAAGGCTTTTGAGCCTACACGCTTTGTGGCAATCACTTTTATCCTTTCAGCTTGCCCCAAAAATAATAAATTAAGTTACTAAAGGTAAACACATTTGATGTGCAAATCTATTGGGAAAACATACTTCCATTCCTTCTAAACTTGCAACTCGCGATAGTTTGCGTACACTTCTCCAATTGATATTTTCTAAATTACTGGATACTTAGGGTATGAATACAATCAAAATAAAAATCTATCATTTCTGAAAATGACTATACACAATAACCCTACTATAAATTTCAGTAACCTGTCTTTTGCTTCATTTTTTTACAACCTCAAGGGAAGTTTCTGAATATTTGTCTTAGGGCTGCAGACCCACATTACAGCTCCTATAAACACTAGGTTCCTCGGGTAGTTTCATCTTTTGTCGAGTTTACAGTTTAGGATCAGACATATCATTGGACCCTTGACTAACAGACATCCCAAATTCTTTTCATGGCCATCATTGTGTCCTATCCACTATTGGACCAATAGTGCATTAAACCAAAAAACAAACAAAAAACAAAAAAAAATCACTGCAACTCCAAACATAGCCATGTCAGTCAGGACACACAGGACAGTAGTGGGTAAATTTCCAAGATTATTGAGTCTTTTTCTATTCTGATTGCACCTCTCTGTTTCAGCTTGGAGAAAACCACTCTTGACATTTATTATCACTCCACAGCACCATTACATTCATGTAAAGCTTTTTTGTTTACTTTCCTAAATATATTTCCTTATAAAAATCTTTTATTTTTATTGTTATCTTTAATTTTCCCTATTTTAATTAATTACAAAAATATTCAATAAATTTCAGAAGTCTTTCTGCATGAAGGAAGCAAATTATTTTCAAATAAATTTATTAATAAACCAAATGGTAAATGCCTTTCCAGCCAAATCCTATTTTTTTCGAAATAACACAAATACCATGAACAAAAAAATATTGAATCTTTCAGTACAGACAATTTATACCTTAAGTTTCCTCAAATGCTATTTGGCAAATGTACCTGAAAAATGTATGAATTTTCCTTTGATTTATCTCATAATCTGAAGTACATACATGGAGTAACAATCAGTGCACCCAGCAACAAATCAAAGGAGCCAGGTTCACATCTGGGCCGGGGCAGGCAAAGCACAACACACAAAGCCAGTCACTTTGGGTTTAATCAAAAAAGATGATAGACTATGTTAATGTTAATATTGCAGTCAATTTTACCTCTCTGAGTGTGGAATCTCCATTCACCACAATATGAGAAGCTGTGAGTTGAGAGCCAAGCAACAGCCAGCATTGCAAAGTTCCCAAACTGTACTTTACTTTCCTACCTCTGAAGTAATGACATGGCACAGTTCATCTGCTGCCTTTTTTAACCTGGGCAATTTTTCTTCTATTTTGGATGCAAACTATAGTAATATGCAAATTCGATAGGTTTTCAGAAAGTAAATTTTCTGATTCAAAGTGTCTTAAACTTGTCCACACAATGTTGTCATTAAAATACAGTGAACAACAGAATAATTACTAGTTTGGTCAAAACATTATGCATAAGCTAAGGAAGATAAGATTTCCAGGTTCTAAAACAACCATAAAAAATATACATTAATATTCATTGAAACTGATTTTCAAATATATCTGGATCAATTTTCAATATTTATAAAAGGTAAACACAAGCAGTTAAAAATGTATCAAAACAAAAACCTCAATGATAAAAAATGTATAAAAAACTAATAATAATAATAATAATAAATACCACAAGATAATAATTATAACAATATTTATAATAAAAAAATGATGAACACATACATTCAACTCCTGAAATGCATCTCCATGTATGATGTAACGATAGGCTCCCTGCACGCAAGGTTTTGGTACTACTCACCTTAGGTAAGAATTAAATATCATAATTAAAGCATGTAAAACCATGAACATGACAATGTGTGAGATGATTATGTCCTAATTTATGGATAAAAGACTGATAGTCTAATGTAATGAATAAGTCATGACTATACAGAAAAAAATACTGACCTATCACTTTTAAAATTAAATATTAAGAACTGTGGATTTTTAGGAAGGTGCTGGAGATGTTCATCATCTGGTGGTCACGACAAACCACGTAACTGTACCACAATATAAAAGATGTTCAATGCAGTACATATTTTCCCACCTGGCAGGCAGTCTTCCTTTTTGAGCAATTTCATGCTTGATTTTCTATATTTTTTTTTCCATAAGCTCCCTACTGGTGTACCTATATCATTACTTTCACTATTATAATGTTTGCCAAATCATTTAACAAGCTAATTTGTGTGTATGCAATTATGACTTGTATTTGTGCCTTTATATGAAATATGTTTTGTGTGCATGCTGATGACATATATGATGAACTGCATGGAACATAGCACTCCTTCATCCCAGGAGAGTGACCTTGCCACACACAGGACCCAAACAGGAACACAAGTAAGTAGTTGATTGGTTATTTCAATGGCCGCCAATTAACAACAGTCTGCCAACCTCTTCCTTGTATTATTGCACAAAAGAATGCACATTTTGCATGTTTGTATATCACACATGACACACAATCTAAAATAATGTGTGTACATGCACATGTCTTTTTAAATGTGTACACCATCAAGTTTGCATGTAGTACACAAAAAAAATGAGCCAGATGCTGTGCAAATATAATCTTCATGATTTATATTCCTAAGATAGGTACTATATGTTTTTAGCATGCTACTAATAACATTAATATCAAGAATTGGGTGAGCAGAGTATTTGATACAGAGGTACAAATGAACCAACCAAACTGTAGTATTTTACACTCCACTATCCCTGTTCTTGGCTTGATTTGTTAATAGAATCGGGAACCATCTGTACTCTCATTTCTTACTTGGCACAAAATGGACAATGAAAAGGACAACATCCGTGCTTCTTCTTCATGGCTGACTAATGGAAGATGAATTCCACAAATGATGATGAACTTCACACTTTACAATGAATTCCTGGGAGCTGCTGCTACACTGCAGGAACGTGGGCGATGAAACCATCAAGGCTCAATGTTGAACTTTCCATGTTTAGTAACGAAGAGCAAGAATTTTCAAAATAATGAGCATGTTGTTGATGAGGATGATTCTTGGCTCTTAATACTTCACCTAGCTACCTCCGACGCTGAAAATAAAAACAAAAACAAAAAAAACGGTTACATGTGGCAATGCAGGGCCCAGGCAGGTTCAACATAAATTTATCATGAAATAATGATGGCTGAACTGAATTCTTCAATGATCACAGGATAAGCATCAACTATTATATTTTTTTGGCTTTGCTTTGTTTCTAATTAACTGCATAATAGGGGACTGACAGAACATCACTAGTAGCAAAATCAAATCTGTCCTTAGTCTCTGGGGATTCATGAATAAAACTTTAGCATTATGTTTTTACTCTTGATTAATTGATGAAAAGTAAGGAAGTTTATTACATTTGCATAAAAAAAATAAAAAAAAAATTCTACAATAAATTGTAATCATGCACCAAAGCTGACACAAAATAAAGATGGTCAGCATTCATTAGCCTAAACATGCCTATAATAGAGTATATATAATACCCTAGAGAGAATAGAATAAATAAACAACATATCAATGACGACAATCAGGACACACCTCCAAATTACCTTGACTCATTTACTGGATTGACTGAAGCACATTTTCCTATTATTATTTATGTGATTTACCAGCCTCTGAGTGTGCAAACAATTAAAATCTCAAGTATTATGGTTACAGTGAACCTTTAGTATACGAGGAGGAGCGTGAAAAACACATGCATATGTTAAGTTTCTCATAGTTATGCTGACTGCTTAAAATGTCTCAAGATGCCCATTTATGGCTATATGTGTATTACCACTCTGAAATGATAATGAATGTACAGTATAGAAAAATGTTCCTCACAGCCTTTTTCTACTAGGGGAAAAGTGCATCATACTGAATATGAAAATTAAATAAAAAACATAAGGCATTGTTCAGCCAATAGAATATAGAATTGCAGATAAAAATCCAGGAAAACACTGAAGCATTGCTGACAGAAAGTGGTATTTATAGATACATATGAGGGAATTAAATCACCACTCAACTGATGCACAGTGCTTCTACACCATTAGTAGACAACTGGTCTGCTCTCATGGGGGACATGATAGACGAATGAGTAATGTCAATCAAGGGAGGAGAGCCACACCATCCTATTGTCATCACCGGACTGAGCCACACTGCCAAGTATGTCACAGTTGTCCCATCGCAGTTTATTTACATCTGCACAAGTGATGAAAAATACCACAGGCTAGTGACTCTGGATCTGGATAATAATGCGCAGGGCACCTTTCAGGTGCATAACACGCATGACTGCTGGGAATCACTCCACATTGATTATACTGCTGGATCATCCTGTGGCTGAGTCATTGAACTGGCAAGAAGCCTGCAGCAGCTGATGAAGACAGGTCTCGCCATTGACCATATCACAGCTTGAATTTGTTTCTCCCTAAAACCTTTTATAATCTCTAACCACACATTAAAGCTTTAACTCTACATTAATTTTGACTATTAACCCATTCATTGCACGTGGTGAGGGAGGCGACGATCCCCCCAGGCGAACTCGGGGAACCTAATGGTGGGTCTCTTTTAACGGCTGTATCTCAAAAACTATTCATCACAGCTAAAAATCAAAAACACCATTGGAAAGAGGAGGCCCAGATCTACAAGATTCAGTTGTGTATGCCTCTTCTGTGAACGTACATGCATATCCAGGGGTGTTGCCTGTGAACACTTACGTCTGTGTGTGCGCGACGGCCAACCATATTGAGGGCTTTGAGGCAACTGGCTAGATCGCATGATAGGGTGCTGGCAGGGTAGTATTACCAACTGCAAAATTTACAACTATTTGGTAAAAAAATCAGTCAGGTGATAGGTGAAGCTATGCAAAAATGCCACTATATTGGACAACAACATCCACCAGTTACTCGTCACTAGATTTACCGCGCTAGGCTGATATGATTTTCCACCAAATTTAGCGTAAAACCCACTGAATTGGCAATGCTGAGGCTCGTAAAATATTGTTAGAACACGTTCATATGCTGGAAATTTGAGTGCGATTGGAGGTCGCAGCGAACGTTTAGCACCACCAGCAAATGACGCTATGCTCGCTGCGAGCGTTTAGCAGTTTAAGGGTTAATGAGTGCATGCAAGCTGGATAACCATTGAATTCTACACAAACTTAACTATCTACTCAACATGCTACCCAACTATGCTATCAGGAAGCAGGAGACAAGAGCCAAGACAAAGGATATACTGATAGTGATCTCTCTAAACACCAGACCTGCAGCATACCCGTCGCCTGAAGGGGAAGCAGCTTTTGCTGTCCTCTGGTGGGGGCATATCAAGTCTCAGGTCATTACTGGGGGTGTTGTATGGCCCAAATACATTAAGCTCCTCAAAGCATTTGGTTTCAATCATCTGTAAGAAGTATGAGTTTTGAATGTGCTGCAACTCTGACCACAAACTGCAATGAGTTTCACAATTATTTCATTACTAGTACAGGAGTTTTTTCACAAGGACTGAGTTCATTTTTTTACTAATGAAGCATTTATATTCAGAAAATAGTATATTTAGAGCAGGAAAACAGACTTACCTCTTGTTGCCAAGGTATGGACACAGATCCAGTGTTGAATTTTGAGTAGAAGGAGTCATCAGTTGCATCAAGGTTGACTCCTTTTACGGTACTGAACTGTTCAATGTCCAGCACATCTTTTGCATACACTGCATGAGGCTAAAAATAGATAATACAACAGGTTTTCACTGTTTTGTAATGAAGATTATAAAAGCATACACATGGTATTATAGAGAATTAAGCTTATGTAGAATAAGACATGGTGCTTCAAAGGAAAAAATATTGACATGAATTGGTAGTGTTTTAATTGGCAATGTGATGCTTAATTTATTTTTGATGTGGAAAAAACATCCTATGCTTACACTGATCTATGATAATACTTTTATTAATCTAGGCTCTACTCATTTTGTTAGGGGTAGGAAGATATGATGTAAAATAAATATGGCAAAATTACTAGAGTAATTCAGTAGTAAATACTGTACTTAACTGTTGCATATGAAGAAATAAATATTAAAGTAAATGAGATAATCAAAATCAAGAAATCTGAAAAAGTGGAGCATGAAGATTCACTTTCTTGAATGTGGTTCATAAGTTTACTCACATCTGGGACAAAAGGAGGTTCACACATCCCAGCCTCAAGCCGCTTCCAATTCACACTCTTGTAGAAGGAGTGAGTCTTGACCTCTGCCACGCCGTGCCTCCCCCGCGTGCAGCCCAGTCGTTCCCGGACACCCTTTTTTAACAACTGTGAAAAATATATATGATGTACACTTAATTTACTAACTACCAAAAGGTTCTCATATATGAGGTAATAGACATGAATAAGATATTATCAATACAATACACAATGTCACTTTTTCAAATGTATAACAGCATTTACTACGTACTTGAGCCAATCTTATTTGCAAAATTATAGCTTCTCATTAGCTTATTACTTTTAAATCATATAAAATCACTGCTGACTCTCCTCCCATCATAAACCATGATTTCTTTAGTTACTAATCTTCAAATGTGAAAAAGATAGATGAGAAATAAATTCATGCATGAAATGCTTGTAGATATCTTTCAATATTCCGTAAATATGCACTCTATGCTTGCAATATATCTTTATTTCTCTTAATTTCAATGATCAAATGTAACTTGTAATGGGAAATATGAAAATATAAATATATAACTTGCCTGCTGACATATTAACTTAGCTTCCTCAGAAAACTTATGGGAATAAGTCTCCTGCTGCTCCTTCACTCTACGATCTACTTCTTCTCGCTTCACCTGGGGGACAACAGCAGGTTTGTCAAGCCTCCATCACTAGCATTACATGAATACAAAAGGCTAGTAATTGATGCCAGTCTCAATCATACATGAAAAATATTTTACTCTGCAAGCACAAAGAAGAAATGGGGAACTCAAATGTCATTAACTACTCTTAACCCTTTCATTGCTAAGCACTCGCAACGAGACTATCCCCTCAGGTGCGCTCGGGCACCCCAGCGGGGGAAGGGAATCTCTTTTAACCACTATATCTCAAAAACTATTCATCACAGCTACAAAACAACAACACCATTGGAACGAGGAGGCCAAGATCTATAAGATTCGGTTATGTAAGCCTCTCCTGCAAATGTACAGGCACGTTCAGGGGGTGTTTTTTGCTGTGAGTGCGACTGGCGCTCGCAGCGAGCTTTTAGCACCACCAGCAAGTGACACTAGTGTTCGCTTTTTAACCTTTGTATCTCAAAAACTATTCATCACAGCTAAAAAACAAAAACACCATTGGAAAGAGGAGGCCAAGATCTATACGATTCGGTAATGTAAGCCTCTCCTGGGAAAGTACAGGCACGTTCAGGGGGTGTTGCCTTTGAAGACGTACATTTATACGTGCGCGACGGTCAGCTGTAAGGCAACTACTGAGTAGATCTCTTGATGATGGGGTGCTGGCAGGGCAGTATTGCCAACTGCAAAATTTACAACTATTTGTTCAAAATATCAGTCATGTGATAGGTGAAGGTATGCAAAAATGTCGCTATATTGGATAACAACATCCACCAGTTGCTCATCCGTAGATTTTCCGCGCTGGGCTGACATGATTTTCCACCAGATTTTGTGGAGAACCCACTCAATTGGCAATCCTGTGTTGTGAGAAATAGTGTTGGAACACTTTCATACGCGGGAGATTTAAGTGTGGCTGGAGCTCGCAGCGAGTGTTTAGCACCACCAGCAAATACGCCTAACGCTCACTGCGAGCGTTTAGCCATGAAAGGGTTAATGAACCAGAAAATCAACTCTTATGTACTAAATACAACTTATGGAAAAATTACGGTACAATTACACTATGAAAACCATTATAAAATAAATAAAAATTAACCTGACTACCAGGTGAAATCAGCTTCACAGTAGCACACACTATGGGCAGGATTAGCTACTAGGCAACTGCTGCACTACCTGAACGCTCCTTAGGTATTATTCATTCATTCATTCATTTTTGACGCCTGCTCCTAGGAGCTCCCACCAGGGGACGGCCATGGCAGAAGAGTTTCCTTAGGTATCACTGTTTTGTAATTGATGCTAATGTTGAAAGTAGATAACAAATGACTTATCCATTAACATGTGTGTTCATGAATTAACACACAGGAGAAACATTTTGACTGCCTTGATGCAGTACAAACGAGCTACAATCTGTGTAAGCCTGTGAAAGGACACTCTTAGTTTATTGTTACAATAGAAGAAAAATTCAATAGCCACTTCATATGGTACTGTACAGGACAATACTATACCAAACAACCTTAAAGTAAATGGTATGCCCCTGACCTTTTCTTTCCGTGCCCTGAAAGGCGCTTGTCCCTCAATCATCTCATAGATGAGGCAACCAAAGCTGAACCAGTCAGGAGAGAAGGTGTACTTCTCATTGTCGATAACCTCTGGTGCTGAGAGCGAGAAAAAGGCACATTTACAAAAAAAAATTCTTACATTTTCAAGAGAAAGTAAATATACCAAATTGACAAACATCCTGAGTGGATGTGATAAGTCGAATTTTCATCTCAGTAGAAATGTTCAGCCCCTCAGTGACTAAACAGAATGTAAAATACACAAAAAAACATTTTAAAAGTATAGCCTTAAGTATGTTATGCAACAACACTGAAAAAGATGGCAGAACAAAGTAAAGGTATTAAAGAAACAGTGTGACAGTAAGACTAAGGATATAGGTGTGAGGGAAAATACCTGCAGGACAAAGAGAAAACTTATCAGCAAAAGACATTATCACACACACAAAAAGAGAAAGGACTGGGATGGCAAGTAAAAGAATTTATGCAAAGGTACCAAAAATGTCAAAATAACAACAGGATTATAGTTCTTACCCATGTAGCCCACTGTGCCCACTCTGCCTCGCACCATCTCTCCCTCAGGAATCTGGACAGCTAAGCCAAGGTCAGATATTCGAACATGCCCGTGGTCATCCAACAATATATTCTCTGGCTTGCAATCTCTATATACAATACCCTGTGTGTGTAGGTGCCCAAGGCCACACAACACCTGAAAAATAAAATCTCTAACATCAACAAGTCATATCACTGTATCTGAAGCTCTAAAGAATCAACTAGTCAAGCGTAACTATTATCAACATGTAAAACTTGCTTTGGCAAAAGATTTCACACTTATAATCTTCAGTTACACAAAGACTAGAATATCTTTCAATTCACAGTTTATCAGTCTTTCAATCATTGTTAAATCACAGGCAACTAATATTTTTCTGACCAACCTCAGCAGCATGAAACACCGCTCTCTCGTGGTCAAAGCCTGGGTCCCCTCCCATATTGTAGATGTGGAACTTGAGGTCACCCCCATTCATTATTGTCAATACCAGACACAGTGAATCCTTGGTCTCATAGGCATATGCTAAACTAACCTGTGTGAAAAATAAACCTTGGTATTAGTAATCTTAAGATAAAAAATATTAGAAGTCCGACTGTAAATATTTTCTCAAACTGTCATTATCTGGCAAAACCCAAGCGTAAAACAAACTATACTTACGACAAATCTGGAATTTATTTTTTGTAGGATTTGCTTTTCTATAAGCACCATCGCTTCACCTTTGCGTTTCTTTATTCTCTTTTTCTCCAACTTCTTGCAAGCGTACATCTTGCCCGTCGCCCTCACTTGGCAGGCGCACACCTCCCCAAAGCCTCCCTTGCCCAGCACCCGGTACATCCTGAAGGTCTTGTACGTTACAGGTTGACTGCCGATACAAACAGAATCAGGTCAAACAAGAACCACCGTAAAGCATACTTTGTGCAAAAACTATTGTTGTACTTGTATTGTTGTATTTCCCAATACTTGGATTATTTACAAATTATTGTATATTGGTTTGTAATTTTATCTCCTTTATACATGTCGACCATTTAGTTTGGAGGCAGAGTACAGAAAAGTTATTCACTGCAATCTACTAGCAAACATTTATAAAAAAAAAAAAAAATAAATAAATAAAAAAAAAAAAAGATAATCATGTCATCCTCACCTTTCTAGATACTTCCATTGTAAATACCTATGAAAGTACATGGAAGCCTCAAATTCTTTGAAAGGCTCATTGGCCAGGAAGAGCTTGACTTCTGCTGCACACCCAAGGAAGAGCTCCTTCCCTGCTGTGTCCAGGTTTTCCTTGCAGGTCACTATCAACGACTCGTTCAAGATTCCCACTATGTGACACACTGAAGACTACAAGACAAAAACAAATCAGAAACATTCAAAAGTGTGATTAGTTTTATCCATGATGTCTTTTATATAAATAAATTGAGCAATGATAATATATATATATATATATATATATATATATATATATATATATATATATATATATATAGATATATATATATATATATATAATATATATATATATATATATATATATATATATATATATATATATATATATATATATATATATATATATATATATATATATTAAGAAAATGATCCAACCAATATAGATAGATAGACAAATAAAGATACTTCAAGTAGTAATAATTTTCATAACCAAAATCTGCTCAAAATAATAGAAAAAAGCACTTTTTCCTTCTTTTTTTTCTTAATTATCTATGTGCAAGGATACACTCAAGAAATCAGCCTCCATCCACTATGATGTATGGACTTTTGCTCAAAACACAAAGTACGAAGTGGCAATAAATCAATATAGGGGAGGTGGAGTAGGAATATTTATTAATACTAATGAATTTTCTCAATTAAGAAGATTGCCTTCACCAGATTTTACAACTTTTGAACACATAGCTGTAACTAAGTCAAAAGGATATAATCTTATATTATTTTGTATATGAAAGTAGCCTCAGGTATTTATATTCTTTGTACTTCATATTTATATTTTTGCATTCATGTAATATTGGCTGTGAGGGAATATTATCATTCCTCTACCACTCTGATAGTGTTGTGATATTCTTGTGTTGTGTGTGTGTGTGTGTGTGTGTGTGCTTGCTTTAGAAATCTATATTGTTTACTGTTTTGTAAGATCATATTTTATTATTGAATAATACTGGAGACCCTATAGAGCACCTATGGGTGAAATGGGGCCTGTAAACCCAATAAAGAATAAAGAATAAAAGAATAAAGAATATAAGCAAGGCAAGAAAACTCTGTCAATAGGTAGCCTGAGGCAAGCATGTTGCCAAAATAAATGGAGGGGATTCCCTTTCAGAGCAGGGCTGAGGGGACCCTTCCAAGGAGTATTGGTAGGGGATTCCCCCATGGAGCAGTGGAAGGGGATTCCCCACTGAAGTTATGGGAGGGGGGGAGGGGGGGATTCAAGACCAATGCAGAATAGCAGGATGGGCTGCATGCCCAGCACTGGTGTTGCCATGCTTGGTTAGTATCTGAGATAACTCAGTAACAGAGAAGGTAAACAAAGACACAAATGTGGATTGTGGAGGTATCAATAAATTAAAATAAAAAGGAAATCAGTGTTTGTAAAAGTTACAAGAGGTGTGAAGCAGAGTGTGTTAGTGGGTAAGGTTTAGCACGTTACTGAAAGATGATGTAAAGCAATTATTTTTTTGCCTCAAAAGTATTCGAGCATCTACAAGACAAAATTTAAGTAAGACAGTGGCGAGCACAGATGAAGAAGAGATCTGATATGAGTACACCTTGGAGTAAATGTTATGGCAAAGATTAATGAAGTGTATTCATGGTCACCTTTTCATGATGCCTCTGGGCTCATCAGCACAACACATTAGGCATCATAATCTAACATGAGTTATGGATATGAACATCTGAAATATGTGAAAATTGTTATTCTTTTGAAAAAAAATAATAATCTCACAAATCATTACATACAAGACAAAAATATCCCAAAACTACAAACTTACAGTCTTTTGAAGATATTTGTTGAAGATGATGTGTGCCACCTCATGTCTCTTCTCATCAACCTCAACTTGATATCTTTCCTGGAAATATAAGAAGTGATACTTATACCAAAAATATACCATTTATTTTCTCTTTATATAGCTAAGAACATGAATTCTCTCTACAGCAGTATTTCAAAGACAAAATGTCTCTATAACTTTAATGATGTACACGTGCACAAGTAACACAAGTTATATCTCACAAATGCAGTATGACAATGATTGTAAAAGCTTAGTAACTTTGAAGGTGAGAAGTCATTTTATAAAAGTACTTACAACTTCATCTAAGAAAATATTGTACTTATGGTACACAGGTTTTACAGTTTCACAAAACTGCCGAAAGAGCAATCTTCCTATGGGCTGTTGATCCACTACATAGCTGTATCTTACATCTGAAATATGAATAAGGATGATTGTGAAATCAAATATAACACAAAACATTCCATGTAATCATGTTTAAAAGTAACTGAGCCAGAGCTTACAAGTTTTGTCTAATGCTATGATTGTAAAAGTCAAGTATTGCAAGTAAAACTAGCTTCTGACTAAATTAAGCCATTCATAACAAACCATTTTCATAAACAATATGATACAAATATAGATAGTTTCATGACTAATTTCAGTGGAACTGCAGTACTGTTAGAAAGAGCAATGGCTCATAATGCTTTTGTTAAAAAAATAGTATTACTATCATAGAAAAAAGACAAGTACTCACCTATTTTGCTCTTTAAATCTAGGCATTGTGATATATGTGGAAATTGTAATAACCTTCTCCATTTTTTACTTTTTCCTTTATTGCTGTCTGTACCTCCTGAAACAAAACAGAAGTATGAATGAGAAATAATGGAAGCATAAACAAAATGACATTTTTTTTCCCCTCCTTGTATACATGACATAAGGCCCATGAAGGTAGTTGGCCTCACACTAAGCTTTCCACACATCAACAATGACAGCCCCCTTCATGGTAATGGCAACCCAGATAAGTTCCTAATGAATATGCATCATCACTGTGCCCTCTGTTTTGCCTGCAACATATTGATCCCTTGCTAGACACCTAAAGCATAGGGGCAGAAATACTGCAGGATATATCTTTTAGGATTTTTGTTTATAATGGAAAGAAAATATTATGTCAGTGTGCTAAAACAAAAAAACAAACAAAAAAATCACAAAAGCTTCACATTAGAAAAAATGATATTGCATGCATGATCAATATTGCAAAATTCACAGCTGATGTAAATAAGGTACTTAAATGCAGATGAACATTTATAAATATGCCTAGCACAGTTGAAACTAAAAAAGGGCAACAATTAACTGATTTCTCAGTAAATCAGATTGTTGATTCTTATGAATTTAAGTTTGGGACCTAAGAACACTAAATATATATTTATGAGTGAAGAATCATACATACATATATACAAATATATATATATATATATATATATATATATATATATATATATATATATATATATATATAATATATATATATATATATATATATATATATATATATATATATATATATATATATATATATATAGTGTGTGTGTGTGTGTGAGAGAGAGAGAGAGAGAGAGAGAGAGAGAGAGAGAGAGAGAGAGAGAGAGAGAGAGAGAGAGCAAACAGTTATGGTTATATCAGTGCTTGGTTTTGGATAAAAGGTCAGAGTTGGCAAGGATACATAATGTCTTCTTGGCTGTTTAAATGGATCCGAGGGGTAATATGAAAGGTAAAAACAAGAATATCAGCCAGAGGAGACAAAAGAATTAAGAGTCCGGGGTAACACAAAATTCCGTATCATATTGTTAATATGTCTGGTCTTGCTAATATAGCAGTGAGGTAATTTTTCATGCACCTGATTTGATTTCTTGTTATAAAACAAACAGATTTCTCTCTCTCTCTCCCCAACACACCGTATAATTCATATCCTAACACTCTTTCATCTAGTCATAATCATTCATTGCAGCAACACCCATTATTCTGAAGGGTCACGAAGTCGACTGGAAAGACTAACCTTTGACGACTTGGTAATGTATCTCAGGGATTTGTCAAAAAAAATCAGACAGCTCAACTATATTACTATTGTGTAATGCATAAAATATCCTTCCACCCTTAATATCTAGTATTCCAAGTAGATATATTGAGGATTTGTAATACCTCAGGAATACGAGTCATGCTGAGATTTCCACTCCAAAATTCATTTTTCCTATCCTATATACCATTAAATAATATAAACACAAAGCCTATGAATTAAAAAAATAACATACCTTTATGGATATTAAAGCCTTGCATTACTATGGAAAATTGAGTATGAACCTAATGGCAAAAATTCCCTGACAATTTATCTTGCTGATATCTTTCTTCACATTACACCTAATTTGGTCATTGATTCCTTGAGATCAAACCACAGTGCCATAACTTAAGAGATGGCACTCCCTTATAGCATGACGTGGGTGATAAAAAGCTGTCAGAACACACTATTGATATAAGAAATTTTCTGCCTTGATAATTTGTTCCATTTTATAAATCAATTTAACAAAATTCCAATGCAGCAAAGGATCTTAATCATTTTCACCACAGAGGTGTTTACGACTGGCACGGTAATATTCAAGTACCAAGTACAAGGAAAAAACGGAGTTACATCTGCATCAAGAGTAAATATTTAGTAAACTATAACCACAAAAGTAACTGTCTTAACTATCAAGTAGTTAAAAACAAACTCCATTTACCACACAAAAATGACGTTTTCACTGCAGCACATATTACACAATAATAGGCAAGTTTTTTCTTTGAGACAGAAGTTACCAATGCAACAATTTAGTTACTGCTGATATAATGTTTGCATACTGTCAGATACACTGTACACAGTGGCAAAATGTCTGCAAATATTGTCACCATATGCTAAAAGGTTCATCACCACTATAGCTTTACAGAAATATACTGGCACAAAAAAAAGCATGTACACACAATAAAACATGCTAGATTATGTAAATCGCACTAGAATAATAGATAGAGTACTTTTTTTTCACTTTGTTTTAACAAAATAAGCACAAACATATTTTTCTCATACTATAATGATCCCCAAAATACACTCCATACTATGTACTATGGCCAGTTTTCTTATCTACCAATGACTTGCTGGGAACTCCTTGGGCCAGTCACACTTAAACCAGCCTTAGGACCCCAACCACACCCCAACCACGAGTCCTGCCAGGCATTTAGCAGCAAAACCTGAGATACTAATACAAAAAAGGTACTTCGGAAAATTGAGGAAAATGACCGAAAAATGTGCTATGGCCCTGCCCCAAACACATCCCACCACACACACACACACGTCCCAGGCCACGCCACCTCTTGTCTGTGCCGTCCCCACTCCCATGTCACAGGCCTAACCATACAAACCCACCGCCAGGGCGTGATTTCCGGGGCTGCAGCGGCCTAGCAAGGGCTGGACAGGGGGCTGGTGACCCTGGGGAGCCTGCCTTCAATCCTACACCTACACATTTCCGCTACCTGATAATTGATAGTGTCGGCGCTACATCGTCCTCCAAGCGGTGATGAATACCTGGATAGTTATTGCTAAGGTGTATTTCCACCCACCTGGACCATTTAGCAAAAGTGAACACGATCAAATTAGTCTTTCCCACCTGCACCAAATTACAGTCTCCCCAAATTACAGTCTGGACCAAATTACAGTCTGAACCAAATTACAGTCTCGCCAAATTACAGTCTCCCCCACCTAGACCGTTTAGCAAAAGGGAACACGATCAAATTACAGGCAGTGGAGGGATCGAGACTCTCGGCCCCAGCCCAGACATTGCAGCCTCCCGTGGGATCACCTTACCTTCCCGTGCTTTCAGGTACACTGTGTTGGCGACGATGTTTTCTAATTCCATCAGTTCCAGTTTGACAGTTTATGACCACCTCGGGCCAGCGTTGACCCTCAGCCATTCAAGCCAAGACGCGACACAGGGCGGGGTGCTCCGGGGGAATATGGCGCGCACTCCACGCATGCCAACACTACCGATGCGCCTCCCTCGCTCAGCCTCTTCCTTCCTCTCGCCCTCTCTGGCTCTCGCTCCACTCAGGCTCCACTCTACCCTCCTCCCCGACTCGGGATTAACATTGCATTTCGTCAGATACAATACGATTGTGAAGTTTCCTGCAACCGTTATTGTGTGAGGGTGAGGATGCCGTCGCGCGCATGTTGCAGGAAATCCTCCCCACACCGGCAAAAATGGCCATACCCTGATCAGATAATATTGAATGTTTACTCTTGTGAATATTTCAGCGTGCAGTTTGCAAAGCATGTGAATATAGCATCTGTCATCAGAGGGTAGACTCCTAGCTTGCTAAAGGAGTACTGCAGTCAGACATGACCATTTTTATCTCATGCAAAATATACACACACACTTACAAACAGATTGACTGCAGTGCAATCACAAACGGTAACGGATTTATCTAATAAATTATTCAAATCAATAATGTCTTTAACAGGATAGGAATAGACTCCTTGTGGTTGGCAGACCTGAGGTGCCAAAGAGTCGATACCTACAGCAAGTCTCGGCCTGGAAGATAGTAAAGCAGATACACGCCGCAAATGCTGCTGGATAAATAATCTAACTTCGTCCAGTCTGTCACCTATGTCACCTCTATAGACTCAGCCATGAAAACAAACACTGACAGCAAGGAAATGATGACCTCGATCGGACAGGAAATGGAGACATTAAATCCTAGGACTCCAACCCTGTGGCTCTTGATAAAACTGTTAATATTCTACAAAATCCGAACAGTATTATGAAAATATATTCCTTGTAAACTTCTTCGCCCCTTTTGACCATAATTTCACACATGAGTCCTAAATTTTACAGAGAAACAAGGCATCACCTATCGCCGTGGCATGCCGGGGCTACGTGAGCCGCCGTGGCCGTGGCGGTTGTGTCAAGAGGTTCATTCATGATCGCTTGATAAACAATTGTGATGAACGCGTCTACTCAGCGCCGTACCGAAGCGGAGATAAGTCGCCCTCGCCTTCCTCCCCCACTCGGGCCGTTCATCTGACACTCGCCAATTACGCTGCCGGGGAGGCCCATACCGGACGCCGCCTCCCCTCTCCGTGTGCGGCCCCTGCAAGGCCAGCCACGCTTGTAGCCACATATGTAACCCATGGGCTAAAACAGGAGCTAGATTAGTTACATGAATCAGCAAGCCGGATTTAGATATTCTGTGCATATAATTTACAAGCTAGACGTCGGGCAGCCTACCATAAGGTGTTCCGGCCCTTGCACATACTCAATATTCATCATCGTAAGAATATTTGTAGCTTCACAGCCCGATTTTTTTTTTTGTACTACAGACATGGATACCTAGGGGAGATTAGTGTGTAATCGTGATGTCTAGAAAACTCAAGATATTGCAGAATATTCATGTTTTAATTATGAATGGCTTGGTGCGTTCTGATAGCCTTCTTTCCACTCCCTCGTCTTGATAACCGGAACAATGAGTCTTCTGTGTTTTAATTGAACAATACACGAGAAAGAATCCTGACAAATCCCTTCTCGGGGCAATGGCTCAATACCGGTGGCGGGGCGAGGGCGTGTGTGCCTCACCGCGCCGTGCATTACGTCTATCCGCCCAATGGCTGAATGCTGAGCGTGAGCTTGCAAGAGTATTTTATCGCCATCACGGAAGCGTGACGATGTCTCATCACGAGCGTTTATTTCTGCATATACTTGACGGAGGTGAAGGCTGGCTGGAGCGGCGGCGGGACAGAATTGTTATCAAATTGGATATTTAACGCAAAAACAAACAGTAAAACAAGAACTATAATTATGTCCTAATGTTTTCATCATTCTTAATTATCTTCCGCCTCCTCATCCTACTGGTAATCCTCTCAGTCATAATAGGTATCATAATATTTCGTTTGATTCAACTCAATTACATATCAGTTTGTCTTTCTTCGGTTTGTCGTCACAACAAGCCAGTAAAAAAATCATGTTGATATCGCCTGCTGAAACAATGTATTTCATCACCTCGGTGAAAATGTTTAGATATATAGCCTACTTGTATCACTTGGGCAGGCATCCGATTAGCAGCTACGGTGTGGTCGGGGCTTCCCAGGATACCCGCTTAACTATTTGCGGGTGAGTTATGCCACGGAGGTGAAACCTGACGCCGGCGAAAGCGATGAGTGTGGTTAGGGGAAGACAACAACTGCTGCGGGATAAAACACAGGCAAGAAAAAAAAGTATGCAGCAAGAGACGAGTGCAGGCGGCAGGGGAGTGGCCGCGGGTTGGTGCGGTCGGTGTCATGTGGCAGTGGGCCCTGAGCGAACCTTCTGCATGCACTGGGGCGTCACAATGATGGCTAATGGATGGGTTTTGACAATAATATCAGACACACAACTTCCAATCATTCACTTTTAAAAGACTGGTAGTTTGTTAGATGTCATAAGGGCAGTCACAATATGGGCGTCGTACATCATGGTAGCAACTATAAATAAAAATCGACTGCGCCACTAGCGGGCTGGGGTCGTTCAAGAGGCCCATCAAGAGAGCTTACCGGCACTTCAGGCAGCACCGAAAAACAATAGACAGCTTCCAATTATTCACTCTTAGAAGACTAATGATCTGTTACACCCGGATGTTAGTCATAGAGGCAGTCATTTGTGCGAAAAAAATAAAATGACGGAAATTGCATCTGCTGGGGCGCTCCACAATGAGAACCGAGAGGTTTTCACAATATGAAGAGACACACGCCATCCAAATATTTTACAAGATTAATAATTTGTTATACCCGGATGTTTGAGGGCAGTTCTACGTATGCGTCAAAGAAAATAAATAGAAGGAACTGAGCGTTGAAGTAATCCGTGGCTTATGGCACCCCCTTCCCCTCACTCCACCTTACGATAGATATTACAGGTATACTCTGAAGACGTATAAAGGTGAGTTTGGGAGCATATACGCTATAGCTGCGCGTGGCGGCGGTGCTCATCTCCGTTCCGTTGGCACTTTGAGCCTGTGGTGGGAGAGATCCCCTATCCCGACACAGGGCCAGAGTAACATCCGGGTTACCACAGTTTACCTTTCCCCGGTTTCCCCAAGTAAGGTACCCATTTATCGACCAGGTCTGGGCGGGATACACGCCGATTGCCCAGAACGGGATTCGAACCCAGGTCCGCAGATTCGTAATCAGGGACGGAAAGCACTGCACTGCGGTCGTATGACTCAAAGAAAAGTTAATTGGTTCTTGATATAATGACGTTAAGCAAAGTATTTAACGTCTTCCCCTTCGCAGCTTGTGTCAGTGTTTTAAAAGATGCTGAAAAATTAATAGGTACAAACCACGGTATACCTATGTGTCCTCAAGTCTACATTTTACAGGCTACTATTTTCTATATAACTAAACTGGTATGAATGTAATATCCTTCATGATCCTGATTAGTGAGTTTTTGCTCCTCTGTTACGAAAACACGTGACGATAAGTTAATATAAATATCAACACATCATGACAGGCAAGACATCGTGAAGTGAGGTAAGAGTAGTGGTACGTACTCGGACGTCAAAGGCATATTTTCCTCTAATTTCCTATCGGGGAAGATGATTCAGTCGTCAGCTGCAAAATCGTAATCAATGTTATTCACGTCCCTGCCCAGACAATAGGAGAAATAACTCCTCATACCAGACACCCTCTGCCAAGCTGTGTGTGTGTGTGTGTGTGTGTGCATGAGATGTTTAAACAGGAACTGATAATAAAAAAAATAATAAAGACGCACTTGATTCTCCACACTGAAAACCTACGTGCCTGTTGTCTTATTATCATTACAAGGGCGGCCACTCTTTCACCTTGGCCTGTCGCCTGAGGCAGGTAGATACACCTTACCGAGGGACGCAGAGGCGACTGTGAAATCCGGATCCTTGCAAACTACCTTCCCAAGGTTTCCCCGGGCAGCAGCAGCAGGCAGGATGTTCACCACGTCTGTCCCACCAGCCAGACCCGCCACTGCCGCCTGTGTGCGCCAACCTATGTTTACCTGTGAGGGACATCTCAACACTCCTTACTAAACTAAATATTTAACGCCTTTCCTTTCGCAGCTTGTGTCAAAGTTTTAAAAAAACCGGATTGTTATGTATTCGCCCCCGCGAGTAATGGTAATGTTACCATGATTGGACACACCTGAAATGATCGAACGACATCAATAAATGCTACATCATGGGTGCTCTTGTAACATAAAATGAGGAATGTGACAGAAAGAAAGCAATGCAATGTGAAATTCTTGGCGAGTATGCGATGAAGATAATTAATGTGCTACACGTAGCTCATAATGGGTTCGTCTTGCTCACGCTCAAAACGAACGTGCCTCGACCCCGACAAGGCGCGCAGTCAGGGGGTTGTTGAGCACAGATGGCCTTGTGGTGCCATCACCCTCTGCCGCATTAGTAGTCATCCGGGTAGCAATATTTTCCCGCATCTTGCACGCGCAACTGACAGTCTGCGGTCGATTGGAGTGTCTGATGCAGCTGTCCTTAACAACCCACTACATGCTATTATTTTCCAATATATCAGAAATAAGTGGTAGATGTTAATATAAACGAATTTGGGTTGTATTATATAGATGACAAATAGTTGGATGATAGCGAGATGTGGGTATCCAGATAGTTTCCAACAGTATATGACGAAGAATGTTGAAATCCCTTTATCAGAGGGGTGTCAATCAAGCCGGATAGTAATCGGGTGTTCCCCGAGAGCACTTTTTTAGCTGACCTAAATCATGTAGTGACGCAAACTGTAATCCGGCCTCTGCACGTGTCCAGTAATATACTTGTTGAATTATCTGCCGCAGACGTCTTTACTCTATAGACCATTCCTGTCTATGACAGATAACGTTGAATGTCCTTTCTTAAGGATATTTTGAAGTGTTAAGTAGATCGGGCATCCCAGAGGTGAAGCTTAACCAATGGAAAATAATGCAGCTGTGAAAATGGGACCTACACTGAAACTTTACAAATCACATTTTATAATTATGAAAAAAATATCAGGGGATTAATCTTCAAAGAAACAAACTGTTGGGTGATATAATTTTCTTTTATTTCCAACTGTGACAACCTTTTTCATTTATCTAATTAAGAGCTAAAAAGTATCTTAAAATATAAATATATTATATAATGTAGTTGACCTCTGACTACATGAGTGATTTTTTTCTAATTATGAGATGAACCTTAGAGCAAGTCTAACATTGTTGCACAGTCACTGTGCAAAGAAATTATAGAGGCATCTTACACATAACACCTGTAAATACACCCAAAACATGTTGGAAACTTTCCTTTGAAACTGAAAAATACATTAATAGAAAGCAAATATCATATATATATATATATATATATATATATATATATATATATATATATATATATATATATATATATATATATATATATATATATATATATATATATATATATATATATATATATATATATATATATATATATATTGAACAATACCTTAACCCCTGCAGAGGTTCACTAAATACTAAACTTGCACATAATTCTATTCAAAATATGTGAACAGTGACTGATAATCCACTAAACATAAAGCTATACAGGAACATATCACGTTCTAAACGTGTGTGTGAAAGCATACTTTTTAGCAGTCTCCACAAATGGTGAGAGAAAAAGTGCAAGAATAGAGAACCACACAGGCACTGCAAGTAGGAGTGCAAGATTACTGCCAGGCGAGGGGGACTGCCTGTCGCTGAATCTGCCAATAATCTTGTGTGTGACAAGGAGATGGACCCACTTGTGAGGTAAGGAGTGGAGGGATTTAACGCTTGGACTTCTTCTTCGCCTTGCGCCGCTGCTCCTCCTCCTCCTCCTCGTAGCTCGGGGAGTAGAGGGGCGAGGTGGGGCTGTAGCCAGGGGTGGTGGGGCTGTAGGTGGGACTGGTTGGGGAGTACTTGGGGCTGCTGGGGCTGTAAGTTGGGGAGGTTGGGGAGTATTTGGGACTTGACGGGCTGTACTGGGGACTGGATGGACTGTAGGTGGGGGAGGTGGGGGAGTACTTGGGGGAGGAGGGTGAATAGTTGGGGGAAGTTGGTGAGTATTTGGGCGAGGATGGGGAATATGAAGGGGAGGTGGGGGAGTAAGTGGGGCTGGTTGGGGAGTACTTGGGTGATGTGGGGGAGTATGAAGGTGACCCTGGAGAGTAGGTAGGGCTTGTTGGGGAGTAGTTGGGGCTGGTGGGGGAGTACTTTGGAGAGGATGGGGAGTAAGAGGGGGAGGCTGGGGAGTACTGGGGTGATGTGGGGGAGTAGGAGGGGCTTGTTGGGGAGTAGGATGGACTTGTTGGTGAATACCCTGGTGATGATGGGGAGTAGTTGGGGGCATAGCTGGGTGATGTCGGGGAGTAGGAAGGACTGGTTGGGGAGTAAGAGGGGGAAGTGGGTGAGTATGAGGGTGAGGTGGGAGAGTAAGAGGGGGAGGTGGGGCTGTAGCTTGGAGAAGTTGGGGAGTAGGATGGACTGGTAGGGGAGTAGGAGGGTGAGGTTGGTGAATAAGATGGAGAGGTTGGGGAGTATGAGGGGGAGGTGGGGCTGTAGGATGGTGAGGTTGGGGAATAGGATGGTGAGGTGGGGGAATATGAAGGGGAAGTGGGGCTGTATGAAGGAGAGGTGGGGGAGTAGGATGGGCTGGTGGGAGAGTACTGGGGTGAGGTTGGAGAGTACTGGGGACTGGTGGGACTGTATGTTGGGGAGGTTGGGGAGTACCCTGGGGAGGCAGGTGTCATGGTCGGGGATGTGGGCTGGTAGGCAGGGGAAGATGGTGAGTATGAAGGAGACAGAGGAGCAGGGCTTGGATAGTAAGGACTGACTCCACCAGGGGAGCCAGGACTGCCAGGCTGAGGGGACCAGGCTGGGGAGTAACCTGGTGATAACCCAGTAGTTTCACTGGCTGCAGCAGGGGAGAAGGATGGACCACCTGGGGTCATGCCACTGCCCACACCAGGGGTCCAGGCACCATATGGAGACATGGAGGGTGTTGCTCCTGATGCCCATGGAGTCTGGGCAGGGGTCATGCCTGATGGTGGTGATGCTGCACCAAATATGCCACCACCCATCATCATGCCAGACCCAGGCATGGGGATCTCCATGCCCAGCTTGCACTTGCCATCATCCAGCACCAGATCAAAGGAACCAGTGCCAATCTTTGGAAGTTGTCCAAGCATAATGTTCTCAGACACACCTCGGATGGGGTCCACCTCAGCACAGGATGCAGCCTCCATCAGCACATCCACAGACTCCTCGAAGGAACACTTCATGAGGGCGCCAGTGTCCTGCCTGTTGATGCCGTGGCGAGTGATGGCCATGAGGTGACCCTTGCTGGTCATCACGTCACACAGCAAGGCAAGGTGCCGGTAGTTCACGTACAGACCATAGAACATTAGCACAGCATTCATCTCCTTCTCAATACATTTCCTGACAGCCTCAATGCCAAGCACCTCAAACACCTCTAAGATGTCGTTGGAGGTGGTACGCACAGGGTCCACATCCCGTTCTGAGAGCACCTTCATGAGGGCGGTGCCGTCAGTTTCCAAGAGCCACTCGGCGATAGCTTTGAACTCTCCCTGGTCGTTGATGATGATGCGCTTCTTTTCATCAGTCTGCGGCAAGTGCATGTACACCTTGGTGATGGCCTCAATGCCTTGCAGAGTCAAGTCATTCAACATGTTGGCCTCAATACACCTCAGGAAAGTGTCATCTTCCATCTTGTCCACCTGTAAGATTGTTGCATTAGTATAAAGAATTCAATGTAAATGGAAAATTGGCTTGTCTTAGTTGAAAATGTTTTGCTTTGAAGTTTATCCTTTCTCTTCCAGTGGCATTACTCTCACTTTGAGACAGCATGGGTATAGGTATAGATGACATTTTGTGACAATGCTCAATGGAACAAGAGGAGACTTTTCCCACATATTAAAAATATTGGAAACTTCAATGCTTGACAAAATTATGAAGAGAGCATGCTGTAGATCTTTGTATGTCCACATAGGGCAATAGTTACATCAGCTACTTATAACTAAGAAGGATATTGCATCTTCTACCCTGCTACAAGGCACAAAGTTTACCTGCTCCTCAGCATCGTCTCCCAGCTTGTCGTCGCCCACAATAATACGGATTCGGAGCACAAGTTTCTCGGCATTGTCATCATTGAAAATGCAGTTCAAATCATCTCCAAATCCTGAGTTGATCTTCTGAGAAATCTGCTCCATTGTCAGTTTTTTATCTGCAAGAACAAGTTTCATTAATTATATAAAAATCCAACCTCTCTCTACCTGTTTCTATCCCAAAGGACACAAACACATCAATAGCTCATTTTTTTTTTTTTTTTTACAACAAAGGAGGCAGCTCAAGGGCACAAAAAAAAGGAAACAATAATAAAAAAAAGCCCACTACTCGCTGCTCCTAAAAAAGAATCAAAAGAGGTGGCCGAAAGAGAGGTCAATTTCAGGAGGAGAGGTGTCCTGATACCCTCTCTTGAAAGAGTTCAAGTCGTAGGCAGGAGGAAATACAGATGAAGGAAGATTGTTCCAGAGTTTCCCAGCATGAGGGATGAAAGAGTGAAGATGCTGGTTAACTCTTGCATAAGGGGTTTGGACAGTATAGGGATGAGCATGAGTAGAAAGTTGTGTGCAGCGAGGCCGCGGGAGGGGGGGAGGCATGCAGTTAGCAAGTTCAGAAGAGCAGTCAGCGTGGAAATATCGATAGAAGATAGAAAGAGAGGCAACATCGCGACGAAATTTAAGAGGTAGAAGACTATCAGTAGGAGGAGGAGAGCTGATGAGACGAAGAGCCTTAGACTCCACTCTGTCCAGAAGAGCTGTGTGAGTGGAGCCCCCCCACACGTGAGATGCATACTCCATACAAGGGCGGAAAGGATGGAATAAGCAAAAGTGGATGGAATAAGCAAAAGTTCCAACACACCTGTCATCTTCTTCCTGTCCAGTTCAATGCGGAGGAGCCAAGGCGATATCCTGGACACATCAAAGTCAGGCATCTCATAGTACACATTGACAAACTCCTGGTCCTCGGTGATACAGGTGTTCTGGGGGTCTGGATCATAGTAGATAGCTGTATTTGATGTCACCTGTGAAAAAAACATATATATAATTTTCAATACACAACATAATTCTCATCCCATAACAAAAAGTCATGAAGCCTATTCCTATATGTACGTAATCTGACCTTACTGGATCAGGGACATAAAATTTAGAGAACTCAGTGATCTGAAAATTAATGTGTGGCAACTGGAAAAAATATGAGCTATGATAAAGTCACACATGCTTTCCTTTCCACTTCTAGATATGCCTACTTGCTAATGCTTACAAGTATAATGCTGATACCCTTAAATAAATTAATTACCTTGCGCAGTGTGGTGTGCTCCAGACGGCAGAGGACATTCTTGGCCTTCTCAGCGTCCCTGGCCGAAGCACCGATCAGGAACACGGTAAGGGAGGGAGCTTTGGGCTTCTTGCTGATGTTGATGATTTCCTTGAGCCTGGGCACACCAAGGGTTACGTTCTTGGATGACACACCAGCAAAATGGAAAGTGTTCAGTGTCATCTGGGTGGCCGGCTCACCAAGGGACTGGGCAGCAAGGGCACCCACCATTTCTCCGGGAGCAGCCTAAAAGGATGAGATAAAAAGAACAACATTATCAGACATTGTGATCAGGTATAAAGCAAATAAGACATTCATATTAGAAATTAAAACAGAATAGCCTGACTCCATTATTTCTCTTTACAGTTTTTAAGTTTACAATGGATACTCACAATAGCCTGGTGGAATCTTGTTTCTATTTCACCAACAAGCCAGTTGAACGATTCTGTGGTCAGCTTGTACTCTTCTGCAACCTTTTTGGTGCACAGTGTGGATCGTACCAAGCACTGGAAGCAAAATGTGGCGTTTTCGTTGGCCTGTAAACTAATTCTGTCTTCTCCACTCACGATGTTACACTTGATCAACATCTCCCTCACTCCCTCCACCACTCTGACTGGGGACAAGTCTGTGGGGGTGCGCTTGTTGATGTGGAAGATTTTCTGCACATTCCAAATCATTCGCTCCAGGTTACAAGGCAGCACCACCTGCAAATTGACGGGTACCTTTAGTATCATGCTATAGAGAGAGATTATGCAAAGTCTATACCTGTTTTAGTACTTCGTTCAATAATAAATGAAATTCCCTCAGCTAGATACTAAGAATTATTTTAAGTAATTACATATTTCAAACTCATAGTATTCTATCAACTGACCTTTGTGTCTCCTTTGGTGAACACTTGCCGGAGCCCAACTCTGTCCTCCTGAAGCTTCTGCCACTCTCCTTCCAGGATGCTGATGGCTTCTGGAGATCCTATCAGCTCCCGCACAACATCTTCATTGAACAGCCTCCGAAGGTATCTCTCATTAGTGACATCAAACCGATAGTGTTCTTCAAAGCGCCGGTTGGACTGCTTGACAGTGGGCATCTTCTGAAACTCCACATATTCACCAGCCAGACCATCTTCTCCATACCTGAGCTGAATCACCTGACTCACACTGTTCCTCACAGTGCCATCATAGTTTACCATTACGCTTTCCATAGCCTTGATCAGTCGTCGCTGGATGTAACCTGTTTCTGCAGTCTTTACAGCAGTATCAATGAGACCCTCACGACCTCCCATGGCGTGGAAGTAAAACTCTGAAGGAGTCAGTCCGGCAAGGTACGAGTTTTCTACAAAGCCTCTGGACTCAGGACCGTAATCATCTTTGATGAAGTGAGGGAGTGTCCTTTTCCTGAAGCCGAAGGGAATTCTCTTACCTTCAACGTTCTGTTGTCCCACACAGGCAATAACCTGAGAGATGTTAATGTTGGAGCCTTTTGACCCAGACACCACCATAGCCTTCAGATTGTTATACTCAGTCAATGACTTCTTGGCTGATCCACCAGTTTTGTCTCGAGCATCGTTGAGGATTCGGTTCACCTGGTTCTCGAAGGTCTGCCTCAAGGTGTTACCTGGTGTGGGCTCAAGCTCATCGTTGTGAGCCTTGTGGATCACCTCTATCACGTCTTCCTTGGCCTTGCGAATGGTTTCCTGGATGACTTTGTAGGTGGAAGGGTCAGAAATGGTGTCTCCAATACCAATGCTCATACCCTCCAGCAGCAGCCAGTTGTTGACTACAGTCTGAATGTTACCATAAAATCTGCCAGCAATTTCATGTCCCAACTCCATCCAAGCAACGTGCAACATAGATCCAGATGAGGCCCCAAGGGTTCTCTTGCACAATATACCCATGATTAGTTCTCCATGTTCTACCAGCACCTGCAATAAACAAGAAAAGAAGATGAGTGGCAATTATTGGCGTACACCTTACATAAACAGTAGCCCTAGGAACACAGAGTCAAATTTGTACATCAGTGAACCAAAGGGATCAATGAACTGAGTAATATTTTTCATTTGACTGAGTAATTAAATCATTCACCGATTCATATTATCAGGGCAAAATCACAATTGAGAACATTATTGCAGTATTATATCAAACCTTTGTGTCACCAGGAGATATCCACTCATATGGGCCATCATCTTCGTCATCAGGGTGAGTAGAATGAGTCTTGATAAGGTTGAGATTACCGGGAATGATGAGTGAAAAGAGCTGCTTTCCTGTCCACAATGGTTTGGGTTTCAGAATGGCTGGCTGAGGCATGCGACCATCCCAAATGGGCAAGAACATCAGCAAGTTCATCATCTCTTGCTGTAATTTCAAAGGAGGAAAAGTTTTATTAAAAGTATGATAATACAAAACAATTGTTAATTTCACTATAAAAGAGTGAACATGTTTTGCTCCCTATCCTAATCACTGACCTTCTCCAGAAACACGTCCCTCTTGGTCATCTTTCTGACAGCTGTAAGTGTGTCCTGCACAATACCCATGACTGGCTTGTTGGCCTGAGGAGTGATGATCATGCGGGGTGTAACGTGGAGGTTCTCTATTTCTGCCCGAGTCTCCATGCTCTGAGGCACATGGAGGTTCATCTCATCTCCGTCAAAGTCAGCATTGTATGGTGATGTCACAGACAAGTTCATACGGAAGGTTGACCATGGCAAAACCTGAAAAAGAAATCGTTATGATTCATTAATTGTACACCATGCACTTTAATCTGCTATTTTGTTTAAGGACAAAGAATACAATCTATATTCGTACAAACTTTAAATGTTTTACCTTCACTCTGTGGCCCATCATGGACATTTTATGCAGTGTGGGTTGACGGTTGAAGATAACGAGGTCTCCGTCAGTGATGTGTCGCTCGACCTTGTAGCCACACTGCAGGTGAAGATCTGAAGGCTTGGGGTGGTAGCGGAGGTCAATGCGCGCCCCATTATCACGCACAATGTACTTGGCACCGGGGTACTGGTTGTTGCCTCGCTTCACCAATTCCATCATTCTGGAACACAAGATAAGGACATCATGCTTAGACAGTTCAATCCAAAGTAACACAATGAACTGCACAATGTTACTTTGTTTTTTAAAATGATACTATTTTGACTGTAGGAGGCAAGGCAGATAATGATAACAAACACGACCTGACAACACATGATACAGACATTGTTTACCAATAGAGCAATGCAATAAAACTTACTTGGTCATGTTGAAGGGTGTCACAATCTCCGGGTAGGTGAGGTTTTGAGCAATGGATCTTGGCACCCCGACCTGATCAATACGCAGGTTGGGATCAGCTGTGATGACAGTACGTGCAGAAAAGTCCACACGCTTTCCCATAAGGTTACCACGGATCCTACCTTCCTTCCCCTTCAGACGAGCTTTAATAGCCTTCAAGGGTCGTCCAGATTTCTGTAGTGCCCTGGGCATGCCAGGCATGTCATTGTCTGTTAGTGTGGCCACATGGAACTGTAGCATCTTAAGGTTCTCCACAATGATGTGGGCGGCAGCACCAGCTTGCTCATTGCGAATCAGCTCATTATTGGCCTTGATAATGTCTGCCAGTTTGTGCGTGAGATCATCCTGGTTACGGGCTGAGCCATGCATCACCACAGCGGGACGCACAGGAAGTGGCGGTACCGGCAAGACAGTCATGATCATCCAGTCAGGACGGGCATACTTGGGATCCATGCCCAAGAGGTAGCACTCCTCATCTGGAGAAGGGCACAGTTATTAGTTTTGGTGCCCCTTCTAAAATATGGTGAAACAATCAAAGTTTTGTCATTTGTCAATAATATTAGACAGCACAGATCTGTAGTTCCCAAAAACAATTTAATTTGGAAAACTTAGAATTTAAGAATAGCATTTGTAGCCACCTTTTCACCAAGAATTGTGATCAAGTGCAAATGAAAAAAGGTAAAAATAAAGTTATGATATGATGTTAGTAGAAATTCATAAACCAGAGAAACACATCAGTATTATAAGTCTATCTTCAAAAGACCTCAACATCCCAACTCTCTCACCATGCTTCTCTTGCACACCATGGAACATGCAGCTTGTTAATAATGATCTATTTGCTTTGAGTGGAATAAGGAGTAAGGCATCTTTTATTGAATAAGTTATACATGTTCAAATTGAATGGCCAAAGGAGCAAGATGACATCTTCAATAAAATGCTTTCTACATTCAACTTGAATGGCTAAAGCAGTAGAAAGGAATTATCAATAAAATAGGCTATTGATGTTTAATATGAATGACCAAAAAGTATGATGACATTATTTAATACATATAAGTTATTGAAAAACTAAAAGTTATAGTTAGTTCATGGATTCTCTAAACTGATTAATAGAAAAAGCATGCTAAATCTGTAAGCAGTAGGAAAAACTTGCTGCATGAGTCTGCAGCTTGCTTGGGTAATGAGAAAACTCAAGTTAATCTGCACATCTGCAGTGTCTTAACACTGGGGCAGAATGGCACATCTTGCATGGAGTTAATGCAGTAGTTAGTATCACTGTTCTATTAGCTATTTTATGTGGCACTCTTCACACTTCACTAATGAGCATCAATCCTATCTTTATTTTCTTTAGTATTTATATTTAAAAGGGAAAAAAGAAAACAACCAAAGGAGGGTCCAAACCAAGGGGGCTCTTGCTCACCCAAAAGAGAGAAGAAACTGTTGTGGCACAAACTGCAAAGAAACTGTGGTCTGACCCTTAAACATGGAAGAGGATTATCTACTTCATCTTCAACACCATTCAAACATTCGCATTCACAAACTAGTTTTACAAAATTCTTGAAAAAAAATATATATATATTCACACAACCATACAACATGCACCAAAGGACCAAAAAGAATATTAAATGAATAGAACTTGCACATGACTAAACTCAAGTTTAAAACTTCCAGTCACTGGATATAAACCAAGATGACATAACTATTAACATTGTTCATTTGCTTTGGTCCAACACATGCATACAAACTGCAAATGTGAAGACACATTTCATTCTGAAAACAAGTAAAATAAAATAAAACAAAAAGTAACACTATCATGGCAAATATTTCTACCGCCTCGGTAGAAATATTTGCCTCCACAGTGAAATCCTGTACAGGTAACTCTCAATTTACGCGAGTTTGGTTAACACGTTTTTTAAATTATGCGGGGTCCAAAATCCAAATAAATGTTTAATTAACACATTTTTTCACTTATACGCGATATTTTATGGAGTGGCCACCAGATGTTTCACGTAACTGGACTCACACGGCGCCGCAGCCACACAGTTGAGCTCTGTTCTTCCCACGTGCCACTAGAACAACAATACAGTACCCACGCTGCAATGCTACTCAATAATACAGGTGGGCAGGTACTGGTACCAGTACCGGTACTAACGGTACCAGCTATACGGTACGGTACCGGTACCAGACTGCTCGGTACTGGTACCAATACTAGCCAGTCGCTCATGGTGTCCCTCATTTCTTCCTCACACGAATGAGGCTGAGACTGAGTGCCTGAGTGGATATCTCGGTGATATGGATATTCTCTCTCTCTCTCTCTCTCTCTCTCTCTCTCTCTCTCTCCACTGAATGAAGTGAATATTTATTTTTCAACAGAAACCTACCTCTTGTTTGATTTGCATTGTTTTTGATTTACGCGACCTCTTCAAGGACACAATACTCGCGTAAATCGAGTTACCTGTATTTTCATTTAACATGGCAATATCAGTACCATAAAAAGGAGAACCTCATTTTACATCTGTACATTTTATGCCATTACCATGTTGAGTAGTGTTTTCAAACCTTACAGTATCATTTTTGTCGAGTACACTAACCTGAGATGTGCTTGAAGATCTCAAAGACACGTTCTGCAGTGAGGATCTGCTTGCGTTCCTGTGTGTCCTCGTTGACGTGCTTCCACTCAGCCACCAGCTCCAGGCCCACTCGCTTAATGTTGGGCTGGTAACGGCCACACCCGCCATGGCCTGCAGACTTCTTTGCCATGTTGGGGTCGTCGCCATCCTTGTTGACATCTATCTCATCTCCACCCTCACAGATCATCTTCCCTTTGCAAAGATTGTAAACGTGCTGCAGCCTCTTCCTAGGCTGACCTTTTGACTTTGTTACAATCTCACGGATCTTGGGGTATTGCTGCAAGGAGGAACGTTATGTTAAAATAACCAACAAATTTATGATGACAATGCACAAACAAATATTTAAATGAAATCTATGTAAATAAAACACTTGCTACAAGCACTGAAATAAAGTTTGCTGCAGAAGATATTGGTGTGAATGAGTAGGTAAAAAAGAAAATCGAGATACTAAAAAAGCTACACGTATGTAAGAAAAATTCAGTATTTGCTTACAGCATTGAAGAGCAGCTTGCTACAATAAAAGCAAACACATCTTAGAATCTTCATGGTCTTGGTAAGAAAGCCAACGTGAAACACTGGCTTAGCTAGGTCCAGGTGACCAAAGTGTCCAGGACAGTCAGTCATGTTGCCGGCACAGGTGGTGCAGCGAGTGTTCCTGTCAATGCAGCCCTGCCGGGGGTCCATCAGCCCTCCTAGCTTGGGCCGCCCATTCTCATACACTTCGGAGTACTTAATTCCTCCTTCTGTCGCTGACATCCGGCGCTGAAAGTGTGGTATGGTTTTCTGTCATTTCTTGTCTAAAATCCCTTAAATCTTTGCATACTACCAGTACATATTCAACCTTCTAAGATTAACTTAGCCTAATTCCTAGTAGGTAACATACATATCTTGCAGGGTATATAACATTTAATAAATTACATCTAATACCCTTTGAGATGTGGAGATTGAAAATGCCAATATACTCCATAACTTGTACAAGGCAACTAAAAGGGATATTAATTCATATGATACATGAGGCAGAGGTTGAGAAATGGTCTCCCTTTTTTACTTTTAGAAACACTGACTGAAACAGTATATGATTTATTTTTTATCTGTGGGATGAAGGAAAACTGGTTATCATGATGATAACAATGATGTTATCTATTTGGTGGTTATTGTAACAACATATCCTGTAAATTATACTTTTGTCATTCATCAAGCTACCATATGAACCAAGTGATCATAACTAAGGTGCCAATTATACTCACAATCTCATCAGGACTGAGGATACCAAACTGCACCCTACGGGCATGCCGCAGAGGTGCTTTGCTCTCCATCGCCATGGTGGAGGCAATGGAGACTTTCTTACTTCACTGACAAGAGGGGTTGTATTCTGAAAGCATTGAAAAAGGCTAATGAAGAGAATGAAGGCAAAAAATATAAAGCACGTACATATGGCCAAATCTAGTATTGCCAATTGGGTGTAATTCCAGAATTTTACCATGCAAGGTTAGGTTACCTTTTGCATTTATCTCAAAATAACATGTGATCTCATTCAAATGTTTGAAAAGGATAATGTCAAGAATGAAGGGAAAAATAATAAAAGCAAGTACAAATGGCCAAATCCACCACAGTAAACTGGGTGTGATTATAATGTTTTACCAAGTGTTGTCAGGTTACTTTATGCATCTATCTCAAATTAACACGTGGCCAAGGGGTTCTCATAGGTGCCAATTCGATTTCTACTCCTAAAACTGCGGAGAAATAACTCCTGTTGAAAACTCTCCGGGATCTGATACGAATCTTTTCAAATTGATCGCAGGAATCAAAATTTGAGTTAACTTACATGACTGCGCTCTATAAGAAGAACGACAATGCTATTGTCTACCATTTTGTCTATTATTATTACTCTAAAAACCCTGTGATATTCTGTTACTATTGTATATTCAACTATTTTCCCATGTCTGGCAAGCACTACCTCTTCCTGGAAAATGATATCAGATCGGTAAATGTGGAGCTACACACGGAGCCAAAAGTCATGTGTTTGAAGATACCCTAAACTTAACCTAACCTAACAAAACACCAAACATTACTATAGGTCTTGACTGAGAAAATTAAAAAATGCTTCCTTACTAATGAGACTTTCTATACAACAAAGTGAGGTCATTCTTTGTCGATTTATACCTTAAAGTGCTGGCAATCATGTGTTTGAAGATACCCAAAACTTAATCTAACCGTACAAACCCCAAACAGTAATTCTTGACTTAAAAAATTCATATATGCTTCCTGACTAATGAGACTTTCTATACAATGAAGTGAAGTCAGAGGGCAGTGTACTCATCTTGATGGTTTTGACCCTCTGCCTACCAAGGGGCATCGTCAAGATCAGCATCCCCAGCACCCTAGCACTCACTATGATCGTTAATTGGCTTTTATTTCGCAGGGTGCTGAACAATTATAGGGTTCAGGAATATGCCATCCGGACTACTGTAACCCCAATAACTAGTGCTTCCATTGACCAGAAAACCTAACTCAGGCGACGGTAATGGCGGGAACAGTATTATGCTAAGTTGATCTTGATAATAATGCGCAGGGCACCAGTATAGGTGCATAACACTCATATTTGGGCTTTCCTATGTGCGTTGCGTTTATTAGCATATAGGCCAATGAGACACTCGCTACACATCGCCCCGGGACGGCAGACGTGAGCATACTTGGTGCACTAGAAAATGCAAACACGTAACATGGAGAGGAGATGATGGAAAAGGTCAAGGGGCGAAAAAAGGTGGAAAGGAAGGAAAGAAGAAAGGAGAGAAGGGAGGAAGAGTGATACAAGGAAGAAAAACATGACCGTCCAGCCAGGCCAGCGGCGGCGGCCATTCTCTGAGCCTCGCCAGCCACAGTCACGTCATTTACCCCTCTGATTCCTGTCTCCGCGGCTCCTCGAGTAATCTACATGTCGCTGTAAAGGTTAGGGACCAGGAAAAGGCAATAGATGAGGGTGAAAGAGGTATATTATCTGGACACTTGCCCGCCAAGATGTCTCCAACGGCAGCCTTGAGCCCGGACTGACAACAACTAAAAAGTGAGGCACGGGATGCGCACTCCTAGAAAATTTTTATATATAATGAACAGTACTAGGTTTTTTACTCATCCGGGGATACAGATGAGTTAAAAACAATTAACATATGTGTATTAAAAAAGACAGCAAGGTGAAAGCAACTCATAAAACGGCTTCCAGTAACATGCATCAACTATTTCCAAAGGTCGAAAAGGAGATCAATCGGGATTTCATGAGTGCTTTTTCACAATTATAGGATAGAAGAAGGGTCAAACTACCACCAGGGTCATGAAACTACCCCTGGAAATGACCCGAGAACTCCTAAGAAAGCCTTGTTAAACAGTGTGTTTGGGACCCGATAAGAATACGGCCCCTGTGATCTGCTGGGTTGCACAATGTGATTTGCAAGAAAACAAGTAGATATGACACATCTTTCCTAGATTATGCTGAGGATACTTTAACGAATGCAAATTTCATGTGAAGGACGCCCCTCTGCTGCCTTCACGCGGGTGGCAGGGCGGCCGCGGACCATGTCATGACCACGGCCATGGCCTACTTCTGCCTTCCTTATCAGCCCCAGGAAGACGCCACTGTGTGCATGCTGAAGACGCTTAATTATCTACGCAGGCAGGGCGTTGCACAACACTTTACACTTAAGTGACGGTGCCTTAACACTTCACAATCATGTGGCTTAATTAGGTCCTTTATTAAATTCAAGACTTTACGCCATTAATTGTGTAGTAAAGAGACATTTGCACAACAGCACTAACAAGCCTTAAACCTTTTCAGACATGGACTATGTGAATAAGGTGCGACAAATGGTTCCTGTCCTCAATTAAGCAGATGCGGGACAAAACTCATCGGAGCCTTACTATACATCTAACTAAAAAGGCTCTCGTGGAAGTTGTCGGGGTTTCTATTATAGTGGAAGTTGCATGACCCTGGCGGTACTTTTGCAAGACTTCCGCGCTATGAACAGAAAAAACTCTCATGGCAACCCGACGTAGCCTCTCTCTGGCCTAAAAAAAAAAAAAAATAGTCGTATCAAGAACCCAGAGCACTATAATACCAGTCTAATCTACGCAGCCAGGGTAACATTATACAACACTTAACACTTCGCTGCATGTGGCTTAAGTTCTTGTGACACTGTTACTTTCATATATCGTGTGCTCTACCAAGTACGTGAGCCGAGCCTTTACTTTTTTATGTGGTTCTTGTAAGACCCACAAAATATCGAAGGACATGAACTTTCGCGGTCCATTCTACTCGTGCTCACTCACCGTACAAAGTCATCTAAGGGACTTGATCCATATAGACTTTGGTTAACCTACAATAAGTATAGAAATGTAGGTAGCTATATTATATTATGCCAAGGACGATGGAAATATCAACAATGACCCCTAACCCCTATTCGTGGCGGTTTACACCTTGGAGGAAGATGTATTTTTCCTCCTAGGTTTACATCACGCACATCAGAAAAAAAAAGCAGAGATAAGATGGAGAATGTCATTGATTTGCGTACTGTATCATATGAGTGAACAAGCTCCAAGTTTTGTGTTTTTAAGTAGTATGTATGTAGCATATATACTAAGTGTCAACATATAATCGGTGACGTACTTAATCATGTAAGGAGGAGCTAGGTTTAAGTCTCACAAATCTTAAGATAAGGCTATGTAAAAGTAATTTGTGGCTACCCAATATCAACTTGAGGTAAAGTAATGCGGAATAACTGGTGACAAAAGGGAGGGGCCATATATACGTCATGGCTGATTGCCCCTCTCTGTATACGCAAGATAGCACAGGATTACGTGAGTGAGCCAATTGCAACACCTGACGATTTTCTCAGCGGATTCCACCAGCCCCCACACTTGCTAGGTACACGACAAGCATGCATACTCAGGTAACTGGGCGACGTCAACTACATGACTCACAATGTCCATCCTCTCCTTCTTTCCTTCTTTCATTCATTCGTGCATGTTCATTTATTTACTCTCCATGCCGTTATTCATCCATTAGAAAATATACCAGCTGAAGAGTTGAAGAGCACTATGGATGTAGTTTTATCCTTATTGTACGTTTTATCTTACTAAAGAGGTCAGTAAAAAAAAAGGCGTTTCGTACACACACACACACACATTATGTCCAACACGGAATAATGACCACGTTGAATCTCTCTCTCTCTCTCTCTCTCTCTCTCTCTCTCTCTCTCTCCGTCACTTACCTAACTAACCCGTTCGTACTGGTTGTATGGTTGGTCGGCACGGGTCTTCCTCTCTTATTTGCTTTTAACTCCATGACAAGAAAATAGAATACAAGAGAGAATAGAATAAATGATCTCAGTTCGCTCGGCCTATTTAAGAATATACGTCTTAGATTGTTTGATATAAGTATAATAAGTTACTATACGCTCGCTGACTGGCTCTCTCTCTGCTGTTATTACTCTTGGGACCATGGAGGTAGGTATAAAGGGACCGACCCCATTGGTAAGGTACAGGGACTAGCGGCGCGGTACCAATGTCGACGGCCCCAGAATAGCGCAACATAAGGTGGTGGAACCCTCCTGCCTGACATACCTGCAAGGACGGGGCGCCATATTTAAATCAGTCTTCTTTAGCTCATGGTGGTGGTGGTGATGATGATGATGATGGGGAGGAGGGGGGGGGAACAACAATATCTAGTGGAATAATAACAATAATAACAATAATAATAATAATATAAAAATAATGACAATGATGATGAGGAGGAGGAGGAGGATAAATA
Source organism: Eriocheir sinensis (assembly GCF_024679095.1). Taxonomy (NCBI): domain Eukaryota; kingdom Metazoa; phylum Arthropoda; class Malacostraca; order Decapoda; family Varunidae; genus Eriocheir; species Eriocheir sinensis. Next base: position 30,749,629 of record NC_066510.1, on the reverse strand, counting down.
AAATCAGTAATAATAGTAGTAATAATAATAATAATAATAATAATAATAATAATAATAATAATAATAATAATAATAATAACAATAATAATAATAATAATAATAATAATAATAAATAGATAAATAAAAAAAAGAACAAGGACTAGAAAAAGATTGTAAAACGAAGGAATAAAAAAAATAAGTGAAGAAATAAAGAAAAAAAGAAAGAAAAACCAGCAGAACAGAGATGAGGAGGAGAATGATGATGATGAGGAGGAGGAAGAGATGGAGGAAACCGACGAGGAAAAAGAGGAGAAGGAAAAGTAATAGGAAAAATGGGGAAAAATAGAAACAATAGCGTCACACCACTGCATCTATTTCCCTCCAGGCATGATTTCGGGCAGCTCTCGCAGACCATCGAATGTGAGGCGCCTTGCACAACATAACCACACGATAGTCCCTTGCAGATCATACTGTTTTCATTTATTTATTTGTTGTTTTCTCCTTCCTTTCTTTCTCTATTCATCTTTTATTTATCTGTTTTTTTCTCTCTCACTGGGGAATGCCAAGAAACCTCAAGAAGTGCACAGACTGGTTTTCTTTTCTTCGTTGCCCTCTCTCTCTCTCTCTCTCTCTCTCTCTCTCTCTCTCTCTCTCTCTCTCTCTCTCTCTCTCTGCCTCCGTTGTTGAGTCGATCGATAGGGGAATAATCAATACTGTATGCCACGCAACAAGCCTGCTTTATAAACTACTAGAAAACAAGTGGTATAATGCCTCTTCAGGTCTTTGGTCACGAGAAATGTATAGCAAATCTCTCATAAGTCTTAACCCAACCTAAATTGTTTTGGGTCAACGCTATTATCTTGCACGCTGGGAGAAGGACGGGCACACAGCGGAGGGGAGCCACGTAGGGCCTGACGAGACATACAGACCAGCGTAATGAAGCTTGGTTAGGAGTCCAGATACGGAGAAAAATATCATAAATGGAACACCTCCATATTAAAAAGATGAAAGGTAAAAAGAGGTATAAAGAAAATAACGCTTAATAAGAATAAGTCAAATAGCTCCTCTATATTAAAAAAAGGTAATCAAATAATTCTTCTAGAGACAAAGAAAAAAAAAGATAAAAAGGTGTAATGTGAAGAAAAAATAAAAAAAAAACGTTTGGAGAATAAGAAAAGTTATCTCAATGTTTACCTTTATTAATTGCATACAAACTCATAATTATGTAGATGTTCACTTATCAAAACCTTATGACAGTTATCAATGAATCCGCATGAATGACCAGATGCCTGCTTCCCATCTATATCCTGGACACAGCAATCAGCTGACATCCTCCCCTCGACCCAAACCGTGAAATGACATTAGCCTTCCTCCTCCCATTCCCTTCCCTGACCTGACACGGTGCAGGGATCACGTTACCGCTGTCAATCTGCTCTAATCCGCCGCTTCAGGCCCATCCACCCCAAGAAATCGAGAGCAGATCCACGCCGCCAGTCTATCGCCCCACAAGCCTCAAAATAATTTACAAGTAACTGATTTTATAACCTGATAACTGACCCTAAGCAAGTTCGTGGGATTGATTTCTGCTAACCATGTGTGTCACGCTTAATAACGAGTCCAAAGGTCGATGAAGGGAGGCATTGTGCTTACCTGTCAGTGTTCCACCGCGCGGCAGGTAACCGGTGCTGGACCAGAGACTTTTCACATGGTTATGCTCCGGGGCTGGGTGCTCCAGAAAGGCCGATCGAGGCTCCAGTTTCCAGTTCAGTTCGGGAGCCTGCGCCGGGTTCCTGCTCTCTGTCTCTCGCTCCTGCCTATTGTTTGTGCTCCCCTTTCATAGCTATTGTCTGCCATGCACGGACTGATGAACTCTTATTACTACTACTACTACTACTACTTAGTATACCAATGATAAGAATATGAATAAGAGTACTATTACAGTTTCACTTCATCCAATTCCCCCAATCATGAATGAATAAAACCGGCATTAATTGACACACATCATTGCTCTCAAATCTAGTGGCTCTTAAATCTTATTAGCGATTAATAGATAAGGCAGGAGGGCAGCGCGTAGTGTTCCTGACGTGGGGAGCTCCTGGCGGTGACGGGTTTTTGCCATTACCAGCAAGGTTTTGCACGGTGAGTTTTTGCCGATCGAGTTCGTCAGCACCAGGCGTTCGTGGTTCCCCGCTCCCAACTGTGGTGGTCAGGTCCGAAAGGTCAGGAGGTCAGGTCAGCTGTTTTACCTTATGTTTACAGGTCAGGTTTTCCTCAGCTATAAGGTATAAGGGATAATCATATACTTCTCTCTCTCTCTCTCTCTCTCTCTCTCTCTCTCTCTCTCTCTCTCTCTCTCTCAAGAACTGTGCATCTTGAATAACATCGGGATACTATGGACAACTGCTAAGATTGTACGGGAGCTCATGATTAAATAACATTATTGTTCAAAGTCCATAAACTTCCAGATGGGCTGGGCTTCCTTCCGCGGCCCGTTATTAAAATGTAATAAGGCTTTGTATACAAAACCGATGTTATCATCACCAATAAGCTCGTAACACACACACACACTGTCGTGGTGTATGAATAAACGCACTCAACTGCACCCCGACAATGGCAGGTCGAGGCTGGCGTCTTGCTCAGGCTGAAAAGTTTCCGCTGACAGGAGAGGTTATTGTCACCTTTGAGGAAGAGGTATGGGGTGTGGGGTGGGGTATATGTGAGGTCCCAGCTCCAACGCGATATCGGGGAGGTATTTGCTAGCGATCTTGAGTACAGCACGTATATTTAGACCGTAGGTGAATGAGACGTAATCATTGTCTGGTTACATGAAGACAATCGCTTCTATAACCTTGAATGCTCACAATCGCCTTTAGTTTTGTCGGTGTGGACCATGTAGCAGTTTTGGACAGCCGATCGAGGCAGGGGCTTCAAGCGCCCGCCCCTCACCCGCACGGGCTCGGCAGCTGAACCCTGTTTTCTCATGCCGGGTTCCTCCTCGTTTGTCACCTGCCGGTCTGCCTGCTAAGCCACTCCTCCTCGCCCCTACCTGAAACTGTAGACGATCACGTGTTGTGCGGTGGTTTAGGCACCCATACCCTCCCCTCCAGCCCCTTCACCGTCATGCCCCGATGCCTGATGCTGGTTCTCCCTGTCTAACTCTAACCTTCCCCTACTGTTGCCCTCGAGGCCTGAGGCGCCGCCAGTCTGGGGTCATCCCTCGTGGTGGTGGTAAAAGCCCGCCGGATCCCAGGAGTCACAGTTACCGCACCCCGAAGCTTCCTTCCTCTCGCTTCCTCTCCCCTTCTCGCTAACCAGACAGGACTTCCTCAATCCACGAAAATTGCAACGAAATGTCTCCCTTGATGATGGACAACAGCGGGTTCCAGTCCGTCGATCGAGATGAAATTGCCGTGAAAATCACCTGCGAAATTAAAAACCCCGGTGCTTTTGTTTGGGAAGCAGATCTGGCAACTCAAGTGTTTCCCGGAGCGCTCATGACGTCAAGTATCTCACTCCTCACCTCCAGCCGCCGCTTTTGCAGACTCTCTACACCTCGAGTCACCGTGATTAGGGAACCTAACTCTTGATTGCATTGGCGTCACGTAACACGGGAGGCAGTATGGTGAGGAGGAGGGACAGAACTTCGTATGACACTACTGCAGCCAGGAGAAAAACGTCCCCCACTCATCGTCAACACCGGCTGCAGCCCACAGGACATCTCCTTGAGGACCCTTGTTGCTTCCTCGGTCACCCGATAGACTTTAAACCTCGTCAATTTATCCAAGGAGACTGTATCTTCAACTTTTGCTACATATACATGTATATCAATATGCATATTGATGACACTACGTACAGCACCGACGAATGGCAGCAGTGAAATAACAGTTATCATTGTCGTAATCATCATCATCATCATATCACAATAATAATAATAATAATAATAATAATAATAATAATAATAATAACTATAACAATAGTAGAAAGTAAAAACATACATACAGCCAAATGAATAAAGACAATGTTAATAATAGAGGGCAAACAAAAGAGTGAGGGCGGAGAGGCTGGACAGGTGGGCGGGCCCTGTGCAGGTGGGTGTATTGGAAGGGACGGGGTCGGCAGGTGGGTGCGGGTGAGGGGGAGGCCACGGAGAGGGTGAAGCTGGCCGCCCACTTCCTGGCCCCGGGGAGCTGCGAGGTGGGCGGCGACAGGCCAGCGACCTGCTTTGTCCAAAACTCTTACGTGGCGGCCTGCCCATGCATTGACTTTTCTTGGCTCACAACCATTGACAGGGGAAGAGGCCAACCCACATGTTGGCCCACGGATGCTCCGTCAATGAACATGTGTAGGTTATACTTACAGGTAGTGATGTCATGCTACATTTATTCGTCTGCATTCTCTCGGATCAGATGAAGGGTTAGGAAAGATTTCGAGGAAAGATGGTACGGCAAGTAAGGAAATGAGGAAATCCCTTGTGCGGCGACCACGTTTGTGTGGGCCAACACGTGGCCTTCCCCGTCCCTCCCACAAGACCCGCCACCACCACAACGGGCTGCCCGCCACGCTGCCTGCTGGCCGCCTCGCCACACCTCCCTGCCACACATTAGCACCGCCTACAACACCTTGGGTGACACCACGTCCTCTCCCTACAGTGGCACGCACTAACACATACCTGGATAAGTATCTACCTGAATATCACAACAAGAAGAGCCTCAATAAGCCACCTAGGAGCTACCAACTCCTCATGACAAAGTAATGTGGAAGATTGTTTACGTCCTTCGTGCACGAGAAGGCTTCTTGGACAATAAGTGAGCTCAGCGTTAGTTTACTGCATCCTCCAAACTAACGGCGTGGACAAACAGTATAACTTGACTAATTTGTGTGATAAAAGTGAAAAAAATAAGTTGAATAAGTAAAGTGTAGCCCACATGGTGCGCCGCAGCAACTCATCAGCTGATCCCGCCGGAGCGGAGAAGCAGCGTACTGCCAGCACGTGAAGGCGCAGTTTAGCGTTGCTCGTGGCCGGGGAGAGACGCTCCAGTTCCCCGTGTCCTTGCGTTTGTCCTCTGTGTGGTTATTTTTTGATAGTTATTAGATTTGAGTGTTTCTGGTGATCACAATGGCGACTCTGACCCTTGAAGAGGACCTTAATGCAGCGGCGTGTCTGGTGGCCATGAAGGGCGGGGGCCGGGTGAGCCCGTGGGCGGCTCCCGACACTAACAGTCAGCGCCCACGTCTTCATGTAAAAACTAATCTGCCGTTGCAGCAGACCTACCATGACCCACCGCCCACACACACACCCGCCCCAAGCCCAGAACACTCCCCATCAGTGGAATACACCCACCCGCCCCCTTTGTCCCCCGCCCACCATATGTACCAGCCACCCACGCCGCCTACGCCTCCCTCCCCACCGACGCCCACTCTGGAGGACCACTCGTATTGTCCTCCCTCGGAAACAGACCAGAGTGTGTACCTGATCGCCCGTATCCTCGCTGACCTGAAGCGCGTGCAGCAAGTGCGGGAAGACCCCCTGCCCTCACCCAGGGAACCCCAGCCCCTCCCAGAGCAGCAGCAACAGCAGCAGCAGCCCGAGACACAGGAAGCGCCTTTGGACTACAGCAAGAGAGTAGAATCCGAGGCGCCGGTAAGAGAGGGAGATTCCACCCCAAACCCGCGTAGTTTGAGTGGGCGGCGAGGGCGGGGCCGCTCAAGCCAGCTCAAGGTGGAGGACAAGCGTGCCCATCCATGCACCTTCCCCGGCTGTGATAAAATCTACGGCAAATCTTCACACCTGAAAGCACACCTGAGGACACATACAGGTGAGTAAAGTCCTTCCTTCTGAGGCGAGGCCGCTATCATAAGTCTAAAGTTTGTTATCCTTGAGAGAGATAACTTGGCGGGAGAGCGGCGGGATCTTGACCTCGGGGCGCGGCGCACTGGGTTAGGGGCCACCTCAAGGAAAGTTGTGCGATGGGGAAGTTTTTCGTCATTTTTTTTCTGTGCTTATGGGAGAGGGTGGTGCCGCCGGGGCGTTGGTCGGCAGCTGTGCGGGCGAGGGGCGGGTGAAAGCTGGCAGCTGCACTGCACAACCTGCCTCCCTCATGAGCTTACCTTCTACCTGTTTTCCTACTCCATAAACTTTTTGTGTTGTGCGCATCCCGCCCGTGTGAACTGCCGGTAAACAGTACTGCCTTCCCTTATAGATTAATTAATTGAAGACTCTTGAATCTCGTTGAGTTGCCTCCCGCCCACCTTTCGTCGAGGGACACGGAGCATGACAAGAGAATGAAAAGTTTCTTGTTTGGAAAGCTTGTGGTTTTGACCAAGACTTGGGTAACGTTGCTGGGAGGGAAGAGGTGTGGGCGTGGCTGGTTGGGGTCGCGGCCACACCCACTACCTGACGCAGCACCCCGTCGCTAGTCAATATTGGAGTTCTTAGCGGAGGGCCTACGCCAGGGTCACCTTCCCTCCCTCTCTCCTCCACACAGGGGCAGCTTCCCTCACCGGTGAAGGCAGATGTCGCCTTAGAATCAATAGTGTTGCAGAGAATATAGTGAGGGTGGGCGGGGAGGTGGTGGCTACCACCTTGTTGACACAGTGGCCACACTCCCTCCCCCTCTCTTACCCCCGCTCTGGCCCCTGGCCAAGGTTGCTTCCTCCTCTCACTCCCCTAGTTCCTCTTCCCTCGCTGCTGTGCAACCTTTAGGGCCAATTACATGGCGACGCCCTTCTCCGCTGGCTGCAAGGCCTTACGCTCGTAGGTGTGCATGAACATTACGTGACTGTGCTGGATAAGAAGGCTGAGGGGGGCGTCCCCCACCCATCAGCTTTATTGTTGCTCGCTATTGTTCGGCCTTTCCCAAGAGGGAGAGAAATACTTAAATAGGGTGGAGGCCATTGGTGTTCGAGGCGCTAACCTCGGGGAACTAGAACAGTAGGAGGCAGGCTGCTGCGCTGGTGGTGGGCGCGGCGAGGGTGTGTGTCAGGGATGGTTTGGACGCAGCACGGAGGGCGTCTGTCACCATAACTTTTCACTGCTCGTCATTCGCCGGCGGCTTGTGGCTCCGACGGTTGGGTTGCTGGGTGAGGGGAGGCTGGGGCGAGGGTCGGACCTCCACGGGGCCACGTGGCTGGGGCTAGGGGTTGAGTGTTCACGGAGGCCAACAGGCTTGAACAGGGTGGGGCAGCCCCAAAAAGTGGTCGATGGTGGTGCCCTTCACCTTTGGTAGGGGGCAGTGGGCGCCCTCGCGCTGGCCACCGGCAAGACACATGATTACCTCAGGTGAGTCCGGGCAGGTGAAGGTGGGCGCAGCGCCAAGCATATGTAAGGGGTGGGCAGGTGGTCACGGGGGCGGCGGTGCTGATCTGAACCCGGGTATTGATCACCGCCACAGGTGGCCGTGACCGTAAATCCTCCAGGATGTTCTCGCTGGAGGGTTGGCTGGGCGCCCCTTGCTCAAGGAAATAGTTTAGCGTCGCCTGGTTCCGCAGGAGAGCGTGAGGCCTGGGGGTCTACGGGGGTCGGGTTGCCTCAGCTGTGCGGGCGTATCAAGGGGCTGATGAGGACACGCGTATACACCAAGGCGTCGAGGTGGACGAGAGTTATGTTCGGCGCACAGCTGCTGGTGTCAAGGTCCAACCTGGATCGCTGCTGACCCACTTAGTCCTCGCCTACAGACCACCCCCCAACCCTCTCTGCGCCTTAAGTGATACGAATGTTGACGCGTAGAGTGCCGTCAGCATGAAGAAAACTGCGATAGGTAATCCTATGGCTTCCCGGGGCCTCCACGTGGTCACTCCACCGAGAGTTTTAACCTCGGTCGACATGATTTGAGAAAGTTAGGGACTCATCGGAGGGTGTTACGGGCGGGAGGAGGGCGAGAGGCGAACAGTGGCCACGCCCAAACAAAGTGTAGGGAAGAGTAAGTTTTTGTCATCCCAAAGATTGCGAGGTAGAGACTTGTGCGAGCGTCGGCCCTCTGAGGCAGGATGTGGGCCAGGGCCTAGCCGGGGCCCCGGCCCTCACCCGCCTCCACTACCGCATCAGTGGCTCGTGACACGCCCCCTCACCGCCTCGGAATTGATCAACGCCAAGCGGAGGTGTACAGTGCTAATTATGACACCCTCAGTCACCACCATGGGAATCTCTCTCTCTCTCTCTCTCTCTCTCTCTCTCTCTCTCTCTCTCTCTCTCTCTCTCTCTCGTATGTATCACAAAAATCGGCAACACTTCGTAATGTGGCTTTTAACGCTAAGTGGGGCCGGTGCGCCGTTGGGAAGGTAAAGGTTTCTGGAGGGGGGAGGAAGGGCAAGAGGGGCCGCCCGCCTGTCACCCTCACCAGCAGTAACACGATCGCCCGGGGGGGTGAGTAAAGCTAAACTGCCGGCCGCCCCTAGTGGGAGACACTGCACAAAGGGAGGAAGAGAAACTATAGCGGCGGGGAGGCCGGGAGGGGCGTGCCCGCCTGCTCGCCCAAGTCCCGGGTTCACGTATATTTAATCTGCGTTGGTGGTGTCCCATGTGAAGGCGGCAGGTGGTCCGGCGGGGGTGAGGATGTGGGGTGGGGCTCTCCTCTGTCTTCCTCCTCCTCCTCCAGGCGGTGATACTTATACTGCACGCTCTTGAACTACTGCTTTTAGCTCTCCACAATCCTTCCTGTCCCTAATCCGTTTTTTCTTCCTCTTCCTTATTTGTTAATCCTGCTTCTCCTCCTCCCCTCTCCGGCCTTTTTCCTCTCTTATTCTTTCTTCCTCCATTTCCTTCACTCCCTGATTTTTTATTTCTCTTCCTTTCCTTCTGTTCTTAGCAACAAAGAATCCTTACGACCGCCCTCGCTGGTGACACTGACCTTTCTACTTGGCTGACGAGAGAGAGAGAGAGAGAGAGAGAGAGAGAGAGAGAGAGAGAGAGCGCAAGCACTCATGGAAGTCGGGGTTGAGTTGAGTCGGTCAGCGGAAAGCGAGTGGTGACGTCATGAGTGCGTTGTGACGTGTCCGTGTCCCCCCAAGCAACCGGTTTTACGTCACCGAGCCGAGCGGATGGTGACGATTCAGAGAACTAATCAAGGCTTCCGACGAATTAAGATTTTGAATTTAGATATTGTTTCTTCCACCCAAAACTGACCTCCCTTTTTTTGGCTACTCGTCTACAATATACTCTTTTATAGGGGCGGTGATTAGCAGGCTGTTTTTTTTCTCATTTATTTTTACCCTTGAGCTGCTTCCTTTACTAAAAAAAAAAAAAAAAAAACACCTTAGACACCCCTTTACCCTCATTAAGTTAGTTCATTATGGCTTTTAAACACAGTATATCTGTTACTATTGCTTTGGTGATGAATTTTCTCGTTAATTAAGGCGGTGCGTTAAGTTTCGTATGTTGGCACTTTAAAAATTATTTATGTTTACGTTCTGATATTCACTTAACACCAGATATTCGTGTCTCCTTACCGATATTTAGAGAGGGTGATAATGGATAAAGGATAAAATTATTAGTATTGAATCCTTTGCCCTTGTTCCGATGCTTAAGTGTTACTGCGGGTGCGATACGAGGCATGTTGGCACTTTAAATTATGTGTTTACTTATTGATATTCATTCACCAACGCCGTATATTCGTGTTTCTCTACCGGTCATTTATTTGAGAGGGTGATAGTGGATGTATTATTATCAGTTAAATAATTTTCCCTTTATTCTGATGTTTAAAAGCTACTGCGATGCGATACGAGGCCTTTTAAGGGTGCCAGAGAAGGTTTGATACGCTGAAGCCGAAAGTTGAGGGTGATTGATGGATAATTATTAGTATTGGATCTTTTTGCCCTTATTCCGATGTTTAAAAGCTACTGGAGTGCGATACGAGGCCTTTCAATGGTGCCAGAGGTTCGATACGCTGAAGCCGAAAGTTGAGGGTGATAGATAATTATTAGTATTGGATCTTTTTGCCCTTATTCCGATGTTTAAACGCTGCTATGAGGCGATAGGAGTTCTTTCATTGGTGGCTGAGAAGGTTTGATACGCTGAAGCCGAGAGTTGAGGGTGATTGATAGATAATTATTAATGTTGGATCTTTTTGCCCTTATTCCGATGTTTAAAAGCTACAGCAGTGCGATATGAGGCCTTTCAATGGTGCCAGAGAAGGTTTGATACGTTGAAGCCGAAGTTGAGGGTGATAGTAGATAGATAATTATCAGTATTGGATCTTTTTGCCCTTATTCCGATGTTTAAACGCTACTGTGAGGCGATAGGAGTTCTTTCATTGGTGGCTGAGGAGATTTGATACGTAGACGCATGATAACAGCCAGCGCCGAAACCTCTTGAGAGCCGAGAGTCGAGTGCAACACGTGTGGACCGCCAGCCAGACGCTCCTCATGCCCGCGGTCACCAACAAGACAGTGGCTGACTCCCGTTGCGCGCCTTGGGGAAAGCGCGGCCCGTCAGGTTGTGTAAGTCGCAGCCAAGCACACCCACGGCCCACTCACGCACCCTCTCACTCACTCACCTACTCACTCATGCATTTATTTACACACACTCGTCAGCTTATGTCTTGGAGTGATGGCTTGGGTTAGATGCTTTTATTTGTTTTTTAATGTCCTTGTCTTCGTGTGTGTGTGTGTGTGTGTGTGTGTGTGTGTGTGTACTGCGTCAGAGCCCTGCACCTGCCAGTCTGGGGCGGCTTGGCTCTCCGCCTTCCCCCCCTCCCCCCAGTGCATGTCGACGCCCTCCCTTCTTCCCCTCCACCTCCTCCTCTTCTTCTTCCGTCTTCTTCCCCGGCCACGAGGTATACTTGGTTACAATTATACCCGCGACCCCAGCTGAGAGGACCCAACCAGACCCTACACGTCACCTCCCCGGCTTGCCTTGCCCCCCGCGCCCTATCACCACCACTACCGCCGCCGCCGCCGCCGCCTCTCGACACTTTCCATCCCTTCCCTACCAACGCATTCACCAACCATTGCAGACTCAACCAACCACTCCCCCCGCCGCTCCCTCCCCTTCCCCTCCTACCACACCATTACCACGTAGCACCATCACCACCTCCACGACTGCCTGGCCACACCCCCCTCGGCATTACGCAACAGCGGCTTGAGGACTGAGATCTTGGGAGAGTATCGCATGTGTCGCCATCACTCTGTAGTCCTCCTCCTCCTCCTCCTCCACTTCAGTTTCTCCGTATACTATCCGCGTTTCGTCCCTTTCTCCATCAAACCTCTTGGCGAATCCCGTCCTTGGTTGGTCGGTAGGCAGCCCTAAGCCTTGCACTCCTCCTAGCCCAGCCCAGCCCAGCCCGTGTCGTGTCGAGGGTTCGGGCTTCGGGGACGGCCTTCCTACACCTGTAATTTGTCGCAGTCTCTTTTGTTTTGTTTCTTTTCTTTTTTTTCTTTTTTTTTTTGTATGCGGCAGCCGGAGCAGCGTCACAAGGAGGCAGAACGGGGAGAAATACATGCTCACGGGCGGCGACATTTCCGTCCTCAAGGTTAACTGCAAGGTTGACTAACAAGGTAGCCGTGGCGCTCAAACATCCGCGTCAGCTTAACTTACGAAGATTTCGATAAAGTTAGGAGTATCGAGGCTAAGGGTGATGTCTCCAGACCAGCCAGACACACGGCGCGGCCTCTCCTCACCGCCTTATCTGATAGCGGCGGGGTGACCTGCTGTTGCTGCTGCCTGTCTCTCCAACACACGCCGAGGGTCGCCTCACCACCTCCACCACCACCACCTGCTTTCTCGTCCGGGAAGGTGGTGGGTGTGGTGCATGAGGCCTCGCGCACCTCCACCTGCGCCGCCTACCTCGCCCTCCTCGTCGGTAGCCTTGGACGTCCGGGGTCTGTACCCGCACCCCCCTCCTACAGTCATACCCCCCACACCCACACAGCACCCCTCCCCAACCACACACCAGTCCACTACCACCTCCCACGCCATCCTCCAACCCTCCACACCCACCACACAACACCACCCCTTCATATAATACACCACCACAATCGTACCTCCACGTATACATTATAGCACACCTTATCGACACCATCACCCTCCCCTACCCCATACACACATACAGCTTCACCAACCCACAAATCATTACCCCTCACATCACAACCCCCTTCAGCACCTCACACTGCACCACTACCATGACATCAGCATCCCATACACCAGACCGCCACTACGGCACACGAGTAGCCAATAGGGATGAAGGTGTTCGTAGACACTGACCACATGTTGCGGGGGTATGTGTCCCGAAGACTCTGGCACAAGGCCGTGCATGCCACACGCATTCGCTCGCTCCGGAGTTCATATCACGTCCTCTCGCCATCACTGTCATGTACTGAGACGGCTGAGCACCCAGACACAGCCCACGGCATGAGGCAGAAGAGGCGCTATCACTTCGTCCAGCGGGCAAATGTTTCAGTCACGGTGAAAGTCGGTGAGGTCTCTCCCGAACGAAATTACTTTTACTTTCTAGGGTGGTCCAACTTTACCCACGGCCTGAGACTTCCCACAGCTCTCCCCACCCATCATCCGCCGGTAAGGGCTGCCCGACAGATGGTGTGGCCAGTTGAGTCTTACTACCCCAGGTCCTCCTAAAGATCCGGACTGTAGACTTTGGTTTTCAGGTGCTTTTTTCTTAGTGATTGCTGGTCAGTAGAGAGTCGGGGGTCTTCTAGTGCTTCACACGGAGCTGTTGTAAGGCGTCTCGGATCTATGGGGTGTCTGGCTCTCACTTTCTCAAGAGTAGAGGAAATCAATCAAAGGAGCCGTCAGTTGCGGCCGGGTTGGCAAGGTGCTTAGTGACGTGACAAACAAGTAAGAGAGAGAGAGAGAGAGAGAGAGAGAACATTGGCGAAGTTGTTCAAGGCGCGTTACTTTAGTTTCAAGCTCACATGGTCGCTGTTTATTTTGGTGCTGTTGATATCCTGGGAGGAAGCGAGGGTTGAATTCGCTCGTGAAGGCTTGAAGATCGAAATGGGTGGGGTGCCGGGAAGCGTCGGACGTGGGCGTGCATGAGCAGGCTGGAGGGGGCGTGGGAGGATGAGGGGGGTGGGGGGGTTAAAGGAAACAATTATGGCGAAGTTGGTGTGGGGGCGCGACGGTAACGCGAGGGTGGATAACAGCGGATGTAGGACCCACAGAGCATAGGTGGCTGCTGTACGTATTTCCTGTTTCTCGTCGGTTCCTGAGCGCTGACGATGAGGAGGAGGAGGATGTGTGTGGCGTGCAGGGACGGTTGGGGGCTTGGGTGGCTGGGGTCAGAGATGGGAGATGAAGGTGGGAGTGAAGGTGAGGTGAGAGGCGGTCGAGGTCGAAGTTGGAGGGAGGATGTAGGGGACGGGCGAGGAGAAATCGTAGAGGCGAGAGCTGATTTTTTTTCTTGTTACCCTTTATGGACAGTGATCGGTGTCCTTTTCACTGTTTATTTGTGTTGGTAAGAAGAGAGAGAAGGGCGTTGAGTGCACCACAAAAAAGAAAGAGAACACTTCTTGGGTACATCCGTACTCAGGGCTACTCGTCTCTTGTGCGATGGCTTCCCTCCTTGGCCCGGTATTTGCAGGGACTCGTCACTAATAAAGTGTAGGGGGGGGCGGGGGGGGAGAGGAGATGGAAGTCTCGTCACTGGCCTTGAGCGTCGTCCCTCAACAGACCGCCCCTCACACCTCTGCCCTCCCTTCCTTGTTTCATGGACCGGTGGAAGTGGAGGTAGTCGTGGTATGAGTGGCTGGGCTGGAGGCCGGCGGGCAGCAGGTGACGCTGCTCTCACATCTCGCCGCTATCACGGACGCCACCAGTTATCTGTGCACCAACTTTGTTGCCTTCTTTGTCTTTCATCGCAGGAGTTTATTGACATTTTCACTGGTTGCGTTAACTTTTCTCCTGATTTATTAACTATTGAGGACGGCTGGCTGGCATGTGTTGGCCTTCTGGACTGGATTACCGGCATCGTTAACTTTGGACTAGACAGCTCGTAGATGGGGGTATACATTTGTTCCCGGGAGTCTAGGTAGATTAGAGTGGTGTAGCTTTCGTTGCAGCCGTTGGTGGGCAACACAACCCTCCAATCGAGGACTAAGCTGAGCTCCACGCGGGTAGGGAGGCTGCGGTGCGCGGCGTGGCGTGATGTTACTCCCGGCAGCCCGTCACGCTGCGGTAGCGCGTGCCTGTGTGTGGGCGGCCCAACACCCGCGTCCCGCCGGGCGAGGCGTGGCGGGTGACGCCGGCCCTCTGTGCCACTCATGGAGCCAAGACAGTAGTGCCGGCCACGCCCACCAGGGAGGCTGTGTGAGCACCTGACCAAGGCCAGGAGGGTGTGTGTGGCCGGCAGTCGTAATGGCGACCTTGACGCTGTTCAGCTCTTTACCTTCATTGGTGTTCATGGTTACAGGCATGAGGCAACGCATATCTGTTGTTTTCCAGCACAGCACTGTGCGGCAGAACATTTCACCACGTGATCATGTGGTGCACCGCTCGCAGGGGTTGGGTGCGCGGCGAGTGGGAGGCGGCAGGTGTTAGGCCACGCGAGGTTAGCGAGTGGGAGTGGTGCTGGCAGTGTCGTTGCTCGTGTTTCCTTTACCTGATCGATGAGGTGGGCGAGGGGCCGGAGAGGGGAGATGGTGGAGCCTCAGCCTAGCAAGGACGGGCCAGGGTGAGGAAGGGTCGCGGGAGTGAGCGGCAACCGTGCGGGGAGGCAGGTCTGGCTGGAGGGGGCATGGTGGTGGTGAGCGGTGGGTAAGGGCTACAGGGGAATGCAGGGTGATTGGGAACCGATTCAGGGCCCGCCACGCCAGCGGCATGAGAGATACCCGAGATGAAGGGCGGGCGGGATGGAGCGTGAGCTGGTAGCAAAACGTTGCTCGACATCACATTCGATCGAATCATATGATGCTGGCGCCATGCGTCCTCCACCCATTGCGTCGTATTGGTAGATAAAGTTTAATGAAAACGCTACCCAACGTGTGCCATGGTGAGTTACATTAAGACTTGGGGCAGGTAACCACTGGTTTTGACGACATGTATACACGCATACATTGGTTACTGGAATGTGCTGGAATCGAGACGCTAGGAATTACTGGCATCTGTTAGGTAACTCAGGGATGCGAGTGGAAGATAGATTGCATTAGAGAAGGGAAGGCAAATGAACGGAAGGTGACTGTGCATACGGAATGGATGTTTATTTGTGACTCGCGTAGGAGATTGTGGCCGAGTAAATGCGTGGAATAGTCATAGCTATGGGAAGACATTTTTAAAGAGGGAAACCGTGTGGGCTATGGACATGAGGGGCCGGCTCGTCACACCTGTGCTTCGGGCTGGTGTGGTACAGCTGCATGGCCAGGGAGCTTCACATCGTCTGAGCGGCGTCACATGTTGGCGGAGGGTCTGTGACGTCACAGGCTGCTAGGCAGCTGGCCCGTGACGTCAGGAAAGGAAGGCGCGGCACCGAGCCAGGCCAGCTAACCTGCCCCGCCCCGCTTGCTTCCCGCGTCACACGCAACTTCAAAAGATGAGATTCATCAGAGAGAGAGAGAGAGAGAGAGAGAGAGAGAGAGAGAGATTACCAAGCATGATGTTTGTCATCAGCAAGTAGGTATCGAATGGATAGCGTTACCACAAAACCTGTTGGACACACACACACACACACACACACACACACCGGGAGGGAGGGGGTAGGTGTGGGAGGAAGGAGGGCGCCCCGGGACTCAGCGCTGTCGGCCGGGTGAGGTAAGTGGCCGGGGATCTCCATGACGACGTCTTGCTACCTGGTGCCTGGCAGTGGCGGCGAGCAAGGTAGTGGGCGGGAGGGCGTTAGCTCGGGTCGGCATGGCAGCTGCTCGTCGCACATCTGCCGGGCCTTGCGTGCGGGTTGAGGGGGCGGGGCGGGGCGCGGAGGGGCGGATAACGGTCGGCAGCTGGTGACAAAGGCGGTGCCTCTAACCCGCGGTTCGCGCCCCCTTTTCCCGCCGATTCCAAGATTTCACAACGTAACAATGCGTCATCGAGCACCCACACTTCAGAATACATCCTTACATTGAGCAGTAGGCATGAATATCCATACCAAAATATTATTAAACATTCCCCCAGTAAGATTTTGTTAACTTGGCTACCAGTATACATATGTATACATGGGTGAGTGGGATGATACAGATAAACTTGAATGTACTAGTTTTTTTAAATTTTTGTGTAATCTACAATAATAATTTAATTTGCAAGAGGAGTCCGCGTAACCCTCTCCTCCCTCTGTACTCACACGCCGTGCTGCCCACAGGCGAGCGGCCGTTCGAGTGTTCGTGGCCGAGCTGCAGGAAGAGGTTTGCCCGGAGCGACGAGTTGGCGCGGCACACCAGGACGCACACCGGCGAGAAGAACTTCGTCTGCCCCGTCTGCCAGAAGAGGTTCATGCGCTCAGACCACCTCAGGTATGGTGACGCACTTCATTTTTCCTCTCACCAACTGGTGTCGTAGTATAGTTAGTCTTATTTTCATCTCAGAGACGCCGAAATTATACGAAATTAGGAAATAGTGACTAGTTGAAATAGCTTTGTCAATCAACTTACATAACTTAACATTTTTAGCGTTAGGTAGCAGTTTGTGTAGAAAAATAATTGTTAATAAAAATGTCCCTAAAATTTAAGAAATATAAAACAAAATATTGCCAAAGCTAAAACATTTGTGTCAAATTTCAGCTGCTTCGCAGTATTTGATGAAATCAAAAGTTTCTGTGCAGCAATAATCACAGTTTTATTCACAAGTGTAAGTGAACATTTGTGTCATGAAGAAATATTGTGTCCTTCCAGCAAGCATGCGCGGAGACACCCGGACTTTGACCCCACCCTCCTGCGGCAGCGGCGCCAGGCCACCCCCGTCACCACCGCCTCGGACAGTGAGGAAATGTCTTCGCCTTGAGGTCTGCCTAACCTAGGTTGCCTGTCGTAGCTGCCGCTGTGCCGTGAGCGGACCTGTTGCTGCACAGTACAAAATGCTTGTTTCCAGCACTGAGTTAGGGCTGTGAGACACACACGTTGTGGCTCTGTGACTCTGGAACAAGGCAAGAACAGAAACAAGTGTTGCAACACTTGCATCTCATCCACATTCTAAAGTTATGGTTTCATCTTTTTCACTTGTACATAAAATTTATCTTGAAAAATAGCTAGGCTCTACCCACTCAGGTGTGTGAGGCATACCACACAAAACCTCTTTGCTCAGCGTTCTGTAATGAAGTGCAACATACCTTACCAGTGACCAGCTCACCTCTCATCATCTGCTCAAAGCTGATGTCTTGTACCTATACTTGGTGTGATCGGTCCCTGATGCCTGTTTTTATATACGTGGATGTATTTTTAACTCCCTTTACCAGTGTGAGGCACTGGTGTTTGAAAACTCAATAATTATACATGTCGTAACAATACATATGGTTGTAAAAATGCACATGTCCCAGCAGCACCCGTGTTCCCTCAGTTCAGACTGCTCTGCTGAGTAAGACAATGAAAGGCAGGGCAGTTTGCCCCCTCACTGAACTGGCTGTGTTGCCTACCTGACCCACACAGTGCCAGGTCACTGAGGCTGTCACACCCATCTATGTACAATACTGTGTGTGTGTGTGTGTGTGTGTGTGTGTGTGTGTGTGTGTGAGAGAGAGAGAGAGAGAGAGAGAGAGAGAGAGAGAGAGAGAGAGAGAGAGAGAGCTATGCTGCCACCCAGAGATAATGTTCCAGAATGAAATGTAGTTTTGAAATTATTTTTTTATATTTTTATTTCATGGGTCAGTATTGTAGGCATTGTGAAACCAGAAAAGCAGTATGATACCTTGTCCTCCTGCCTCCTAGTTGCCTTTCTAATTTGTTTTGCCCAACAGTAATTCTTATTTATTCTAATTCGTCAGCATTTCTTGGTTATCACTTTGCATTCACAATAGCAAAAGACACCAGCTGCTTCATTACATTGTTTTGAGCATTGTTATTACTTTAGATGGTGCTAAGAAGTGCCTTAGAAGGTTGAGCACCAGTGTTGCTGCAGTAGTGTGCATGTGCTCAGCCCGGCGGGACCTCCACCACCCATACCCTCTTGTTCTCCCGCATGTTTGTTAATGTAGAGTCATCTCAATATGAGCATAATTGCCAAGGAATTCTATGTTTACTGTTAGGCATTATTTATATATCTATATACTGTATACTGTACCATACTCCATGTATCGCACACTCAACAATATTTTGCATACCTCTTGCATTCCTTTCAAGGAACACCGTTTTGCAGCTGTTGATTGGAATGCATATTAAGTTATAAGCAGAATTAAGGAATCAGTGTATCGATGAACTCTAGTAGTAGTGAAATCAGTTACTGTGAAGCCTCAGCCTAGAGATACAGACCACCTGCCATATACTACTGCCCACCTGAAAGACACACCTCTTTAGTAGTCAGGGCTATAATTTTGTAATTGAACTATTCAAACAATAGAAAGAAGGCATGAATGTATTAGTATTTATATAAAAGGTGTATGTCTCTGGTAGATAGCTATAAGGAGGTGTTACACTGAGCACAACTCCTTGTACCATACATCTAGTCGTGCGAGCTGCAACATACCGGAATTAGGAGTCAGTGCTTGATAGGGAAGTTTTTTTGGGAATTGTAATTTTTAAAGGTCTTTGAAGTCTATATTTTCCTGTGAAATAAGGAAACCTCAGTTGTAGTGCCATATGAAGGGAGGTGGGAATGTCTCATTTCTTACAAGCCTTAGTTAAGGGAGAGCAATTTTTTTAACAATTATTTATTTTACTTTTCTCAGTGTGAAGCACAAGGATATTCAACACTTTTCAATAAAATTATGGCTCAAATTGTCTTAGTTTTTACTTTTGATGTAAACTGTAGTGTGAAGGCAAACAGTGTATTGTTTTAATATCTTGGAACAGTGCCAAATAAGAATAGTAAGCCAGTGTTGGGAAGGACAATTTGTTTGTAAAACTGTACTTATTTGATGTACTTAACTTTAAACTGACTCCCTTGCTGTCAGCTTGATAAAGGGGAACACAACAAGGATAAATGGGGAAACATATCAGTGGCAGACAGCATGTATATTGTGTGCATGAGTGTGTGCAGTGTTTCTACCTTTTGGACTGTTTAATGCCTCACAGTTAGACTTACACATCATAATCATGACCAAGTTATTCTTTTCTCTGTACAAAAGACATAGTTATTATTAATGAATGTGCATAAATAAATACAAAATGTTTATAATCATGACTCACTTGTCATGCCGCTCCTGGGGCATCGGGCCGCCAGTACACCTCAGCTCATGTTGTTGCAGTGTCATGCTGTAGAAATTTAACACGAAGTGATTGCACTATTCAAGCTTTGTGATATTGTAGGCTAAGTTTCAAGAAACACTAATAATGGTATCCATATAGCACACCTAGACTAAACTTTTTACTGTGATGACAAAGCTGGAGTGTTCTTAGTGGTCCAGCACCTGGCTGGACATTTTCTTTGGCCACGATATATTCACACATTTCTACCATAAATATGAAAGTTGAGTTAATGCCCTTTACTCTACCTTACCTGAAGTGGCCGAGAGAGGTGCCGGGAGGCTGTGAGCTCATTGGGTGGCATTGGCTGCTGCCTGTCACAGTGTTATCCTCTCATGTCTTTCACAAAGGAACTCACCATGAGCAGATATTTTTGAGAAATGCTCATTATCATCAAACTAGAAGTGGTTTGTTTCATAATACTGAAAACAATGTTGAAAGTTGTGTAAATAAAGAGATATAAGATAAGTGGTGTTAAGTAACCTAGTAACTGCATGAAATATTGTCTTGGTTTTGAAATGCCTACATGCTGAGAGGCAAAAGGAAACAATACTAATTTAGCATTTCAGTTTTGCATCCAATAAAGCAGCAAAACTTAAACTGATATTATGTGTATATTTGGAAAAAATTCAAATAAGGCTGTAACTGTAATGGTGCAACTGAGTGGGGTAGAGGGGCCTTCAGACTCTAATCTCATCCCTCTTGTAATATAGGAGCTGCATACCTATTAATCTCACAATATGCAACAGACTGCAGTGGTGTTATTAATCTCCATTTCTTGGGGAGGATTTTTTTATGAGAACTACCTTAGATTAAACACCATAATAACCATGTTCTTTCTTGGTTCTTTCATATATTTATTTACTTAATCTAAACCCTGACATAATCATAACTTCCAAACTAATATGATACAGGCCAAGTTCTTCACATCCGACAATTTTCCACCGATTCAGTTTTTGCCATGAAGCTGGACTTCCCTCCACAGTAGGTAATCAAGATAATGTAACATACTGGTGATGATTAGTCACATCAGAGAAATCAGATAGAGGGTGCTTTGATATGTGAATAAAGCACTAGTCACAGGAGGATAAAATGGCTTGTCATAATTATCTGAAATGATGGTAAATAAGACGCTGAGTGTCATGGCAGTATGACATGGTAAATGAAACAAGTCACAATAGATATGAATGAATATGCATTGGAGATGAGCTACTTGAAAGGAGCATGTGGGCTAATGAGGTGAGATTTACCATGTAGTGAGGATGTATGGTATGGATATGAGAGGAAAAGGTGTCACTGCTAAGGTGGAATGAGTATGTAGAGCTGAGAGTTAAACCCAAGGACTGGCTGCATGACCTCAGGGTAGATGGAGGAGGAAAACATGAAAGAACAAAGGGAGGGATGGTACTGATGCTTAGAAAAGAGTATATAAACAAAGCATTTAG
Source organism: Eriocheir sinensis (assembly GCF_024679095.1). Classification (NCBI taxonomy): domain Eukaryota; kingdom Metazoa; phylum Arthropoda; class Malacostraca; order Decapoda; family Varunidae; genus Eriocheir; species Eriocheir sinensis. The sequence goes on along the minus strand of NC_066510.1, from coordinate 30,728,936 downwards.
GACTTTTTCTGGGGACAATCCTTCAGGTGGAATTCTTGTTAGAAGTATGGATAGATGTTTTGTGTTAAGGGATGGATTGCAGGTGAAATTACAAAATACATATGAATACCATTGCATGTATGCCATGCTCCCATGTCAGCATGGATGTACACTATATACCCTGTTGGTAAACAGGAACTATTAAAAAATGTATCCACTTCCTGTTGAAAAACAGGTATCAGATATAAAGTAACATTTGAAACAGTATCCCATTGCTGTACAGGAACTAGTTGCAGAGAAACATGTTCTAATGGATAAGATAAACATAATTCTTTATTCCATGTTACACCATTCAGTTCTCCATACTATTATTATCACTGAGCAGCCAAACAGCAAAACCATGAAGATCTTCTTGAGAAAACAGTGCTACTATGTTCTGCTTCAAAATATAATACTCTTCTATAAAACATAGATATTTTTTTAGTGCAATCAAAGACATGGCAATCAGGCTTGTGGCTTTGCAGCTCATTTATATATTGAGATGAAGTGAGTAACATACATGGCACACGGCAGACTGACATTCATTGTTTTGCCTTCCTGAATAAGACCAACCACAGCATCAGTATATTGTAATTTTCATCATCCTAACACATCAGTTGTGACATAAAGAATCACTCACCTAAGCATTATCTATTTGACGGTCAATAGGGCTGAACTTGTGTAATTACACAAGAAATTATGAAATTATCATTAACTCCATACATGTTAGTTTATGGACCTGCCCTCTGTGAGAAAATATATACAAGCACTTTTCAAATACTTGAACAAAAATTCTTATAATATACTGTTATGCTGTACACACATTTATATTTACTGTGCTCATCCATACAATCATACACCTGTAATACATGTACGAAAACTATGTTAGCCATAAACAAAGTTGAAATTATCGAAGAAAACAAATACATATATATATATATGCAAAAATATATCCTGGTGAGTTGCTTTCATTGACCAGTATCTTTAGCTGGGATGATGTAAGATGAATATTTGAAGTCTGGTGAGCCTCACAACATCCATCAGTAATACAAATTAGACATATAATTTTGACACAGGACTGAAACATAATGATGGATAAATCACATTACTAATGGTGAATCTTAATATTTGGCACTGCAAACCAGGTTTCAGTGTTTAAAGGAAAACTAGACATCTCAATATACTGACCTGCATAATTACGATAATGGACCTGATTGCTACAGAAATGCATTATTTAATATAAATCATAAAGTACATTTTGTAAGTTGCCATGCATGCTCATGAGGGTGATAATGTGGCTACATGAATAACTACAGGCTAAAGCCAAACTAAAATTTGTCCAGACCAGCATGACAAATATACACACATTTCTGGTAATGATGAAATTATAACTATGATAAACACATTAAATAAATGAAAGCCATAGAACAGGCTTATTTGAATCAGGTGAAACTATATGATACTGGAATAAGATGACTGTGCCTGATGCAAGCAATGACTACCACAATCCCTCCATTTGGGATTATTGTATAAGTACTGTATGCTTCACTTAAGCAAAATGTGAACTTCATCAAAGAGTACAAAAACCTGAAAGGTATCTATATGAAAAATCAATCAATATACATATCCTGGTATGTGGGTCCTATTTTGTTACTCCTGCAAACCATTTCCCCATTCCAAAAGTATGTACTGTGAAAAATGCAGCAATATATCAAATACTATGCTTATTATATAGAAGTTAAAAAATAGCAATGCTGATGAATATTATCAAATAAGCATATAAATATGCACTTAAATAAATAATTGAATAAATAAATAAATATATAATGAAATAGAGTCTGTGAGTGTCACTACTTAGGTCCTGTGATTTAGAAGGCCTGTGAACTTCCACACAATTTTCTTGAGTTTTGCATTTTCTCTCTTCAGCAACCATTCTGCATCATGAGATAATGGAGCAAAAAACATCTCTACCTTGAGTCATAAGGTGATTAAGAAAGACCATCTGGTTTAGTCTAGGTTTCATGCTCTTATGTTTGTTTCTTTTAGACCACATTTTGCAATAAATTTCAAAACAATCTGTGCATGCATATAGCATATGTGTGTGTGTGTGTGTGTGTGTGTGTGTGTAAGATCTGCATGTCTGTTTAATATAAAATGTGCTCATCTCTATATATATGAGGTGGTGCCAAAGAAACAATATCAAACAAAACATGACAGACAAAAAGAAGCAATAGTGAAAATTGTACTGCTACATCACTGCCGGAATATGGAGTGCAGGAGAAACAAAATTGCTGTCAAGTTGTGAATATGGTTGTCACTTACCCTGTGATTTAGCATACAGTAGAAAATGTCATATATTGTAGAAAATAATACTGTATGATAAACAGTTGAATACTATGAACTCCTTGCCTATGACTGCTTGGGCAACACATTTCAGTCACAGCTTTCATTGGTGCCATGTTTGTTTATGTTATGAGACAACACTAAATATCTGGGATATGGCCAAGGTAAATATTTAGTGAAAACTGAAATTTTATCATTACTGACCAGAAATTAGTTTATAGCTACAGCTTTTAATTGCCCCACTTTAATAGAAAATAAATAAATCAAAGACATTAGGATTTTTTAGCCAATGCTAATATAAAGATTAAATACACATTTTTTTTCAAGTATTATATTTAAAAGGATTCATATTAAACTTATTGCATTGCAGGTTTTATACTAGTGGAAAAAAAGATGTTTGTATAAAATTTAGATATAAATACTTTGTGCTAAAATTATTTTTGTGCTTTCATTATTAATGTAAAAAATAAAATCCAACTGTATGACTTGAAATAAAAGAAACATCATGAAATAATAAAAAAAAAGTTCCGTACCAATGAAGCTGATGAAATGCTGAAAACTTAAGTTTAATTTTTTTCTTTCAAAATTGTTTTTAAGTCTGAAATATAATGTCACTAGTAAGGATAATTCAAGAGTGTCCTGAAAAAATGTCATGCCTAAAACTGAAGAGAGCTCTTGTGAAAAAAAATAATAATAATAATAATAAACAAAAAATAAATAAATATTAATCAAATATTATTGCTGGGGATGAGTGCTGACATAGCCCTCATTCACATCATAAAAAAAGAAATGCCTTATTTACAAAGATATAATAGAAATGTATAACTTTTCTCACTGCTATCTATTCTATGCAAAATGTCAATACAGCTTAATGAGCTTTCCTACTAAAAATAATAAATTGTGTCCAAACTTGAAGAGCTGTACTACAAACAACTCCAGCCCTGCTTATACTGCTGGTTCCATCATGCAACCACAGTGTATAATCTCAAGATAAATATTAACTTACCATCTATTTGTTGAATCAATACTTTTAAGACTGGCCTTGTAAATGGCAATAATGAGCCTTAGTTTGAGTGTCTGCCTCTTACTGAAGAAATAAAGCTTAAGGAAACTTGTTATCAGCATCTCACTAGTGTCTGACACCAGTGTTGTGAGCAAAGAGTATGTACAAGAACAAAGAGTAATGCCTGCCATGTGAGCAGTGAGGCTAAACATACTGTCTTAAAAGTAAATTATCACATTTCAGATGAAGGTACTTGGACTAAAGGTAACATAACTAAAACAAATAAATAAACAAAATAAATAAATATATAAATAAACAGTATCTAACCTCTAGCTGATACTGACGGTAATAATACAGGTTGAGGAAAAAGGTTTGGAAATACATCTGCTGACTGCCTGAATTTACAAGAAAATGTTATTTCAATAATAGAAAACTATCTGAAGACTACAGGCAGACCACATTTGGCACTGGAATTCTGTTTAAAAAGGATATGCTGAAAAAATCAGCATTCGCAAGTGCTATATGCCAATTATAATTATGGAGATATGTTGCTACTCCCATTAAAAAAAAAAAAATAAATAAATAAAAAAAAAAAAAAAAAAAAAAGACCCTTAACTGACATATCATGGATCTTGAAACACATCATATTTCTGAGCTTGTCAGTGAAACTAGATATTGTTTTCTGGGATTTTACCTTCGGAGGAGAAAGGGGCTGTGAAGGAGCAGCAGTGAGGTGACTGCCATGTCAAGTTACTGTACTGTGAATGCACTTTGTCAAAGTAGTCCTCCACTGATTATAAAGCTAAAGGTTCATCCTTGCACTGAAAGGTACGACAACTATTCGTCTGTTCTCTTTTTAAGAGTAACATGTTGCTGGCATATTTTTCTTACTTTGTCTGAAAGATGGAAGCATAAGAAAAATGCAATGCTTGAAGTAGAGTTGCCATGACAATGGACTGTTTGTCTGGCTCTACAGAATCTTTCATAATGTCATAAGGCAAAATGTTGACCCATCAAAGGACACCACGTGTAATGTTGTGGAAACAGACTGGTGACTGCTCGAGTACCTTGCCATCATCCATAAAAGAACAGGTTAAGTGGAGAGATGGAGAATTTTAAGTATCCCTTATCAACTCAGCACTGTTTGATTAATGGGACTTTTAGGGTCAATTTAGTTAGAAAACTTAATCAAAATCAATGATACTAAAGCAGAGAACTAATTAACTTCAATCAATGCCTGTATGGTCTGGGGAACTTTTTAACATATACAGAGATTTTGCCATTAAGTACCATTATGCACATGTACAACAGGATGGCCAACCAGTGCTGAAAGGTGTACTAATAAATGGGGTCTGCCTGTACACACATATGCATATGATTTCCCTGAACTAAAACATAGGGGATCATAACCCAAGTCCATATAAGCATGATCACAGAACATGATACTGTGTATGGCTGATCATGTCTCTCTAGCTGCCATTTTGAACACCTAGCATTACCTTCTGATGCAGCAAAAACAGCTCATTTCTGAAAAGGTGGTGCAGCAGTTGCCTTAAATGACTTCCCAAAAGCTGACAATGAGCACTACTCTATGCCAAAGGTTGAGGTCTCTTCGACAGCAAGGAGCAATTTCTCATACAGCATTTCAGGAGATGGGTACGGCGGCAGATCCAGGCGGTTAAAGCATGTGTGGGCCCTGCAAGATGTGAGATCAGAGGTCTACATGTGCATCATCCATGAATTTCCACTATTCAATGAAATTAATAAGCACTGAATATTTTACTGTAAACTTACACAAAAAAACAAATATGACTTGTTTTAGGTCAAAGAATTGTTGATGAAACCTAGAGTACAGAGATAAATACAAACATGAACTTTCACGTAAGCATGACTACAAACCTGGGTAGGCTAGAGGGTTTCCCCCACTTTTCAATGCAGAACCTCCGAGGACCATTGCTTCCCCTAAGGGCAGCAAATCCCTCATAAGGCACACTTGAGGTGCCGGTGACAAACTGTAGCAGTCTCAGCCGTCGTTCATTGTCAAAGCGCTCAATAGCAAGCCAGAACCAATGTATCACCGGGTGAGAATCATGGTAGCCTGGAACAATATTTAGTCCTGAATTATGAGTTGCTTCTAAGACATTTAATTTCCTTAGACTGTAAGGTGTATACCAAAGAAAGCAGGATTTTATTTGTTTATTTCATGTGTAAACCAGAGTAACCAATGCATACAACATTTAGTTATCATTATTTAATTATTATGTCCTTTCTTAAATATTAACATCAGCTACAGAAGATACTTAGGTAACCAATGCAAAACACAAAACTAACTCACCAGATCTATACTCAGTGTTTTTCCTCCAGTCAGTCACATCAATCTCCAGTGTGCCGGCAATGACTAGTTCAAGTTCTCGAGCATCAAACACTCCTACCAGTCGAGGGTCAATTACCTCGTAGAATCCACGAACAAGGCTCTCGGTCTGCTCACTGACTCCTCTTTCCAACCGCCACCGAACCATTCGCTCCAGATACTCCTGTTGCAAAAAAAATGTCACTGACATTAGCAGTTATATAAAAAAATCTAGGAAAAGGGTTGCAGGGTTCCTTTGAAACTGGAGATGGCTTTTATTTTATTCAACTGAACGAAAGAACAACATGCAAATGACAAAGAATGAAAAGACATGTACTCAATGACATGCTCTCTTGGCAGAGATCTGTACTGCCTACAAATCTTAATTTTTCATTTCAGTTATTTGTTGTTAACCAACCTTCTTATTTCTCTCAGTGACAGCAATATTTTTCCCTCCAGGTTTGAGATCCTTTTCCACCACATGTCCCCAGATCTCTTCAGTGACACAGAAGGTCAACTCCAAAATGTCAGTGATGTCATTATCCTTCACCCACAGCAGACTTTGGTGAAACTCAGAGTCCAGGGACTCCACATCAGACAGGGAGACAGGGCTGTGGATACAATAACAGCTAATGACAAAAATGTTAAGCCTAATCTCTTCATACCTAATTTTATACAAATACAAAATGTTCAAATATATTTCACAATATTCTGTCATAGCATCCCTTTCTCCAACTTACCTACGCAGCAAACCTTTGTAGAAAGGTCGAGTGAAAAAGGCATCCAGTAAGTACTGGTGGACCAGGGCCAGCCCCAGCACCCGCCCACAAAACCTGAACCATTCATGGTAGTTATCCACAAAGGCCGACATGGGAGAAATCTGAACTGTGTAGGTGTCATTGGCTGAATATTCAAAGAGTCCATAGTATGGGTTAAATAGTTCTCTGGACAACAAGAAAAAAAATTCCCTGGATGGTCCCCCATAGTCCAGTCCTTCTTCCCCATAGAAGGTAATATACAGTTTGGACTTCTGAAGGTCCTTTTTGCTGGCACCCATCACCTTGTTGAAGGCATCCTCTAGTAGGTGGTCACGACGAATGTTGAGTCTGAGGGTGAAAGTGTTGCTTAGTGTGAATCTGTGCATCTTGTTGAAAAATATTCTTTTCAGTACTGATAAAGCTCCAGTATGGACTTACTTGTCAAGTATGTACTTACTTGAGTTTATTTGGGCCTTGCCCATAGCCTTTGCCCTCTAACTTCCTGTAGAAATTCCTGAGCTTGGCCTCAAAGTCCCTCCGGTAAGGCGCATGAGCCCGAGCATTGGCTCGAGCCAGTCCAGGGGAGGCCTGGGGGGAGGGCTGGGGGGAGCCACGTGGGGACATACCCACAGTGGGAGGCACATATGACATGATCTCGTGTTCAAACAAACTGCAGCAAAAGGAAATGCCATAGTGATTAGATACTCTGAATAATAGCATGAAGCTACAGTTCTAAAACATTTTAACAATGCCTTCTTGTTAACATAAACACACCAGAAAAGGTTTAGAATTATTCAAATTAATCTCCACTAAAATGCACTTCTGTCTCTCACCTCAGCACTATGATGAGGTCTACGTCGTGACTGAGGCGGTCAAGAGCTGCTGTTCCATCCATCCTGATGGCAGTGACCTTGTCCCTGAGAGCTGGGGAGGTGCGCAGGCCACTGTGACGCTCACAGAGGATGTCCATAATGTTTGGTTGCCGCAGCCAGGCAACGACCTAAGCAGGCATTACAGGGGAATAAGTGTTTGTTATATACAATTCTGTTAACATAAACTGAGTAAAGACTTGAGGATTCATTACATGCATTAAACAGGTGCACAATACTGTGCAAAGGCACACACTGGTGACCAGTTCAATGCATAACATTTTAATACCTAAAATCTTTCATCATGGGCAGTGTACAATATGTGGATAATATAAAATAAAATCAATTTAAACCAGAAACAGTAAATAAGTACATAAACTGATGATAAATATTCTATGCAGGGAGAAACAAGATTAAAATTACCTACAGCCTTAAATCAATGATTTTTGCATTTTTTTATTACCTCTCTTCTAAGACTACTACCCTGCTATAATAACTTGATTGAAATCACACACACACACACACACACAAACACACACAAAAAAATAAAACAAAACAAAATAGACACACACAGCAGACAATCTTCAACTTATCAATATAAAGAGCTTAAACAGATTTCATAAAAGGCTTTGTGGATGACAGTAAATCCCAAAGTACACTGCATAACCCCACAGAGAGGCCCACAACTATTCTTGAGAGAGAGGGAGCCTCTAGCACAATGCCACTGCTGCCTGAGATGAGTATCACGGTATGGCATATCACCTTGTCATTGTAGGCAGTAGGAATGTTAGGGGTGACGTGTGCAGCGATGCCCCCACAAACACTGCCAATAGTGGTGGGTGGGCGTGGCGGGGGAATGGGCACCTGCGTGGGAGTGAGTTGGGGTGAGAGCTAACTCTAGCCAAGTTGGGGGACTGGTACCTAAGCTCCTAGGTGCTCACTACCTTTCTTATATTGTAGCCTCTCCTTCAGCATTACATAGCAATTCACAAAGCAACTGAGAAAATCATATTAACACAATGACTTATCATACCTAAAAAAATAATATAAAATCGTGCCTGTGTTGTGTATACTAATCAATCAGATTGCCAGAGTCCATCATATTATATACATATGTCTAGAATAGCCTGAGATGCATGCATAGATTTTGTGGAAGCCAGACACTAAACATGTGGGATCATGAAGCACAGTAATAGCAAGTGTTGTCTGGGAATAGCAAAAAGCTCGACTTATTCTTATGCCAAAGTAATTTTTCAAATAAAATCATGCAAAATTAATTTGATAATAAGAAAAAAAATTCTTGTTTAGAGCTGGAGTGGAAAAAACAAAGAAACTTCATTAGTATATTCAGTACTGAGATCTTGGCCCAAATACCAGTGATGACACCAATATACCACATTACTGATATACAGATTACATGCATAAATAATTTTTAAACATACATTCACACACACAGACATAAAAACTTCCAAAGCAATAGAGGCTTAAAATAATTTTAAAATAGTTGACTGGAAGAAATGTCATTCTCATATAAAGCCACTCAAAAAAAGTTGATCAATTTAAATGTTAAAATTCCTACAATTCAAAGTATTCATGAATGGGTTCACTCCACTGGCACAACCCAAGGCAGCAGAGACTAGTCCTTCATCCCCCATTCACTTACCCGAGAGGCATCATCCTCAGCTGGAGAGCGAGACCTCCGATGGTGGGTGCTGGGTAATGCTAGTTTGCTGGCGTTGATGAATGGAGCATCGATGGGTAATCTGGGGTCCATGAAGGAGGTGGTCTTGCTAGAGTGATCAATGAAGAACAGCTGAAATATAATTAATACACACATCTTCAGTCAAACAATTCACATATGCTTGGCATTATTTCAAGACATACTGACCATCAACTGATAATTAAAAGGATATGAATCCATTATTAGATTGTCCTGCACTGACATCTAAACAAATTATTAAATAAATTTGCATGTTACACTATACAGTCATGTACAGATAAATAATTTCAATGCTATCATAACTAAATGACAACAAAAAGTGGTTCATGACACCAACAATGACACACATCCACACCTTCCCTGAACGATCATATTTTGCCTCCCAGCCACGAGGTAAGTCCCGTTCTATGTCTGCAAACTGGTTGACCAAGCTGACTAAATCCCTGTTGTGCTGGTAGCGGGCAAAAGCTGCTGGGTCTCGGCGTACTCGAGAGATCATGTGCCTGAGGGATGCACTCCTTTCATACACAGAACATGCATCCTGCAATGCATCAGGAGAAAAAATCAGCATGGCATCAATATTACAGAGTAAAGTAAACCTCAAATCATTATCAGAGACTTACACTGGTGTAGTTTCTTGTAGTAAGGCGCTAATAATGAAGATTTGGCAATAAAATAGGTATTATGACCTTTATATAACTGATATATGCAGTATCCTCTCCACTGGAATATAGAAGAATAAAATATGTAAAGTGAAAAAACACATGTATCAAAGTTCACAAACTATCCCTTATAACAAAGTAATCTTATTTAAATAATACCCCTCTAAATAGAAAATGTTAATGTTGATGTTAAGAAGCCAACATGTGTATTCAGGATCTAAAGTTGAATAAAACATGTGTACAAAATCAAATGAAACTCACGTCATTCATGTGGAGGACGCTGAAGAAGTCTGATCTGGTGAGGAACTTGACGGCCGGCAACTGAAGCAACATGTCCAGCCTCTCACTGCTCATGGAGGAGGAGGAGGAGGAAGAGGATGTCGAGGAGGATGGAGTAGAAGAGGAGGAAGTTCCTGAGCTTGAAGGAGCTGGAAGAGTGGTGGATGTGGAGGCTGATGTGGGTGACTGAACAGCTGACGGTGTGGAGGGCGAGAGGTCTGGTGGAGCTGCTGTACCTGCTGAACAAACAAACAGCTCAGTACACTGGTACACACACCTAAATTAAAACACATCTAACCAAATATATCACCAATAATTTTACTTCTTGTTCTTTCCCAATTTCCCTTGATCCTGATGCCACTACAGGTGTCACATCAACTCTAAAGCTGAACTCATTGCTTAAACTTTCTCTGAAATTCCCAGTTTGGACGATACAGGACATTTACTTCCTACTCCTCCCCTATCCAACTTCATGGTGCAGCACAAACAACTGAAGGCTTGAAATTATTGTTTCATGGCCCAAAACCTGTACCAGGTCATTCAGTTTTCACATGGAATCATTTAATTTTCATATTCAACAGCCTGCAGCCTTGTAATATGACAAGTTAGGAGACTAATGGACATACTGTTGGGGAAGGTTGAGGTGGAGGATGACAATGTCTGAGGAGTAGCTGCTGCTGATGCTAGTGAGGGTGTGGAGGCTGAGGATGGCAGGGTGGCAGAAACAGCAGTGGGGGGCACCTCCTCTCCCTCCACCCGCCGGGATGTTATTGTCCGACGGATACTCTGGTACCTGTAGTAGAAGGAAATGATAGCCATGGACAAGAGGAAAAGAAATGAGTCACATAAAAGCAAGAGCATGATGAGATATTCAGGGCACTGGGAGAAAGAGAGGAAGGGAAAATAATACAACTAGGTTATGAATGTGAAGACTTTTGACAGAACAACCTTCTGAGGAAGTTAAGTGAAACATAGAAAGTAAAGTCACATATAAGTGGAATCACTCATTGGGACATGCTACAAATGAGGAGCAATTCTTAAGAATAAACAGCATGTTGGCTTCTGCTCCTACTCCAGGCACACACTTACCTTCTGTCCAGCTGCTGCCTTTGAAGCCGGTCTGTTGACTGGTTTCGTTGCGTCTGAGCAGAGTCATTGCCGGATGGCCGCTGCCATGTGGTGGTGCGGTTGACATGATCAATATAAAAAATACGGCCATGGCTATCAATGCGCGCCTCCCAATCTGCAGCAACCAAAACAATTAGAACCATTCTGGTGGTGGCAAATGGTGTTGCATTCCATAATAATAATAATTAACAACTCTGATGAAAGTAAAGAGGGTCTTTACTGCACTTGACCAATGATGAAAGTCATTGGCGATGAGGTCTGTCAATCATAATGTGAATGTGACATTCATTAACTCAACTGGTAATTTCCACTGAGCTAGGTGCTCACCAAAGCTTTATATGACCCAAAGTGGTACTGTTTTGAGATCACAAGGTCACAAGCAAGTCATTCACAGTCTACCAGTCGCTCAGTACATGGATCACTGCATACTGTAAATAAATCTTATTTCACTCACTCCTCACCTGAGCATCACTTGTCAGCAACTAACAGTGGAGAGGTTCAAAGGAGCTTGCAAAGAGCACACAACACTAGGGTCTTGGCCATGTACTTAAGAGAGCCTGGATGCATTTACTATTTCTATCATTCTATCATTCCTACCACTTGTGAGGAATTCCTCCAAAGTACTCTGGTCAATGCTAAGTAAATCTTCTGTCCTCTACTAAATGAAAAAGTACTAACTGATGGGAAGTGGCTCTTCTCCAGGTTGAATCTCCACCCTCTGGAACTTGATTGTTCTTTCAGGGATGGAAGGAAGGCGCATCGTGCGACCATGACGTTCCAACTCCTGGTAATAAATAAATAAATAAATTAAACAACCTTGCAGCAAATATATGAAAAATACACAGTACACAGAAAAAAAAAGGTTTTATGCACATGTAGCTGATCCACCTGTTTAACATACCTGATCACTTCCACCTGAAGGATGGGAGCGTCGAGCGTGATGCGTGGGAGTTGGGGGACACTGCTGGGGCAGCGGGGGAGGATGGGGAGGCATGGGGCGAGAGAGACGGTGGTGAGGGCGAGGGGGAGGGGTTGGGGCCTTCTCCTCATCGCTGCCAATCCTGGACTCCTCCTGCAGCCTCCTGTCCTCAAGGCCCTCAACAGGTGTTGTATCTCCTCCTGGGGTGGTGCTGCCTGTTGCCCCTGCGACTCCTCCTAATGATCCACTTGATGCCTCACCAGAAGGAAGCGGGGGAGAGAGCACAGGGTGTGGTGGTGGTGGTGAAGGTGGGGGTGGAGGTGGGGGTGGGGAGGTGACAATGGCCCCTGCCCCTTCCTCACAGTGGTCAGGACTTGGACATATAGTTGCAGAGGACATCCCTGATGCTGAGTTTGGGGTGGAGGGTTCAGGAGTCACCACTCGACTGCTTGCCCGGCTGCCGCTGCACTCGCTCTCCCCGCTTTCACAGTACGACCGCCTTCAGGGTGACAAGAGAGTATTTGGTCATTAACATCAAAACATTTTAGTTCAGTATAAATCAGAGCAGAGCTCCATATAAAAACAGTAATCAATGTGCTCCCTGAGGTTTATCTCTTTACTACTATCATTCAATATTTTCATCCCTTACCTAATTATACATAATCATATGATATTCTGCATTATTTCATCAATATAGAAAATACTGTTGCAAAACTTTAGTTTGACTAGAAAACTCCATAATATAAGATGATAAATATCTGGAACATATGGAATTTCGACAGTAGGGTTAAAAAAATATCCTGGGGCAAAATTTAATTGGCAAAAGGAGAAATATCTATTACAATATCCACAGCTCTTCCCTCATAACCACAACTCTGCATCACCTCACTGACACTTTGCAAGCCTTTCCAGCCAGTCCCTGCTCACCTTTTCCCTTCGTCCACCTGTGGCACAAAGAAGAGCGGCCGATGGGTCAGAAGTGGCTTCGGCGGCGGCCATTCCCACGAGGTTGTCTTGGCAATGTGGTCGATGAAAAAGATCCTGCCATGACTGTCCTTACGGGCCTCAACATCTGAAGTCAGGAAACACTTGTATTCTTGTGTACAGGTGGATTTAAGACAATAGATAACATTACAAAGAAGGTTTTAAAGTTAAACATGCATAAATGACAAACTCTAAACATCTTATTCACACAAAATCTGAGCAATCATTGTTCATTCCTGAACAAAAGTGTAATTCTTTAGTTAAAAAACATGCAGCATTTGTCTTTCTCAATTCTCTTCAGCTACCTTTTGTTTCCATTCATTATACTATCCTCTTTCTCTCTGTTTGCATGTCTGTTTGTGCCTGTCTATCTGTCTGTCTCTCTCTCCCTGCTTAATTCTAGTTATCTCCTTTAGATACAATCAAAATATTATGCAGAAGCTACTCACTAGAGGGTAAAGGCTCATCAAATGCAACTTCAACTTTGGGATATTTCTTCAGCCAGTCCCTGAGTGATGGTTGTCGAGATAGCTTGGGGTGGTGGGATGGCCTCTCCTCCTTCTCCCAAGTTTCTTCCTTTCCAAAGGCACCGGTGTCCCTTTCTCGTCTGTCACTGGTGGTGCGCTCCGGTGGCTGTGGCTTGGTACGATGTGTTGGGGTGGGTGGACAGAGGGGTGGATGCACCAGGGCCTTCAGCAGGCAATGGTGGGGCTTGTGAGGTGGCACAGCTGGAGGAGTGTCCTCGTCCCCATCATTTGATACAGGGACCTGTGTGGACAAATCTTTCCTCGGCCGCACCGGAGTTTCGAGGGTTTCCTGGCCTGGGGTCTGAGGTTCTCTTTCAATCCCCGCTGCTATGTTCATGTCCACTAACTGTGCTGCCGACACCAGCGACACCAGGTCTAAGTCATTTGTTTCCGTGGTAGGACTAGCAAACACTGAATTAGAGGAGGAACTCTCAGTACTTATTACCATACAAGTGGACTCTGAGCCCCTCCTGCCATCCTCACCTGCCTGGGAGGACAAGGAGCAAGAGGTGGAGCCCCCAGCAGGAGATATTGACTCTGAGGTGGAACTTGATACCTGGAGTGAGTCACTAAGCCTTGGAGAAGGTGACCTGCCAGACACTGAGCCCTCCCTTGACACCCTCAGGCCTGATGGTGCTTCCTGGTCAGGGGCATCTGAGTGTACTGAGTCTGACTTGTGTTGTAACAAATTTGCATTTGTTCTTCCCTTGTTATCATCATGAATGTCTGCATTATCAGTACTTGTACCCGACTGGTTAACAAAATCACCAGAAACATTTCCTACAAATGAACTCCTTCTCTCTTGAGCACTGACCGTCGCCACACCACACATATAAGTTACATTTACCGGACTAGAAAAAGAATCACTTTGGTTGTTAACTACTTCTTGGAATGAACGTTCCTTAACATTAAAGCTTTCACCACCAGTAGTCTGAGAGTTGCTTGGAATAACAGTACACTCACTATCAGTTCCTTTAGGTGTAGGCAAACTTCCACTGCAGCTTTTACTTGCATCAAGGTCCAACACATCTTCTGAGCTCTCCAGTAAGGTGTCTGTGGAAGCTGCCTCCTGAAGTAGGCTGGAGTCTTGCTCTGGTGTTGCTAGTGGAGCCACAGTAGCACATGACCTGTCTCTAATACTTTCCCCATTGACTGATTCCTTTACTTCCTCCGGTGCATCACAGAATGCGGAAGGTCTTGTTATATCTTCAGAAGGTTCACTTTCCATGGAAGCACAAGAAGAAGATTGCAAAGATGAACTAGGTCCCTGAGTTAAAGACTTTCCTGCTTGGCACTGACTATCTGTATCAGTTTGATTATATGACATTTCTGAAATTTGTAGAACTTCATCTAAGTCCACAATATCATAAGAAAATGACCCTTCTAAAGGAAAATGCATTCTTTTCCCATCTCCATAACTTGCTCCACTACTCTCGCTATCACAACTGGACTGAGAGCTGGCACTGAGCACCGGAGCCTTGGGGCGAACACTGGGCTCACCACTACCGTTGACGTCCTTGACAGAACCATTCAGTGGGGCCACCTGATCCCCAGCTGTCGTGTCTGGGAGGGGCAGAGGCCGCTTCCTGACCACGGTGGGGAAGGTGGGGGGAAGGCCCAGCTGTACGGCCATGGAGCGAGACAGAGGTCGGTGGCCCATCTCATTGAGGGACTTCATGAGGGACTTGGTGCGTGGAGGAAGGGGCGGCGGTGAGTCTTCATCGCTTGGGGGGAGGACGGGGCCTGCCTCAGTCACTTCCCCCTCCTGAGTCTGGTAGTCCTCAGTTGGGTACACTGTTTCATATATGGCTTCCTCCCCTCTGCTCTCAGTGGCCTTCCCTCTATTGGTGACATTAGGAACTTTGCAGGAGTATTTCCAGATTGGGGAGTAGTCTGACTCCCTACTACTGGAGCTGGTGTGGTCCTGGCCATTGTCCAGCCTTGCCTCCCCAAAACCAGCCTCCCCATTCAGCGCCACCTCCTCCTCTCCAAAGCTGCTCCCCGTACCATTGCTCATCGATGAAGCAGATGAATTGTTGTTATTGGATTTTAAGGGATTTTTCCTGAACCCCATGTGGCCATTAGTGATGAACTCCTGGTCACCATGCGAGTCCAAGAGAGCCTCGCCCTTGAGCCTCATCCTGTCCAGCTCCCCCGGGCACTCGAGGCCCCCGTGACCAGAGCAGGCAGCAGTGGTTGCAGGGGGCAGGGTGAAGGTCACGGTGAAGTACACGTGACCAGACACAGACTCTCCCGTGCTCTTGCTGCCGAGTGCAAAGTCCAGGTGCCCTGATAATCCACTGTAAGAGAAGATGACACACAAAGTTATATTACAAGCACACCGTAAGATTCCTATCTCATTCACTTATGCCAGAGAACCTGCTTGTAGATAAAAACTGACAGTGAAGTCATAGGTTAAAACATGTTCTCTGAAAAAGAAGAAATCACATGCAGTAATATAATATCTACACAAATCCAGATTAGAGTTGATCAATTGGTGCTCCTCAACCTTCTCATTACAATCTTTTTGGTGAATCATTCTGCCCCGAGGAGTCTCTGATGAGGGTTGCGGCTCACCTCTTGAGGCGCTCCTTGAGGGTGGCGACCTCTATGGTGAGGCGACCCAAGAAGCGGCTGATTATTGGTCGACTCTTGGCAAACTTGTCCTTGAGCTCAATCTCGAGGATGTCATGGAGGTACCCGATAAAGGTGAACTCCTGCCTCTTCCAGGAGGGGTTGACGGTGTTCTCTGCCACGCAGGACCGAACCTCCTGCCCGTGGTGTGGCAGGAGCGTCTGGGACTCCCCAGGGAGTATGCGAAGTTTCACATAAGGATCTGGCTGGAAAAATATTCCCCTTCGCAGACCATGGGCAGCGAAATCTGTGTGTGTGATAACATGGGCAAACGATGAGAATATAGGATTAAGCAGAAGAATTTTTTTTTTATATGGGAATCAATCCAAATAAAAATAGTTTAGACTAAAAAAAAGTGTTATATACAAAGCAGATATGGCATAGAGACAAGGAATGATGGGAAGAGTGATAATGTGGGGAGAAGTGTATTACTGGGTAGACAACTGACTGGATAGAGTAATAGGAAAAATTTTCATCAAGAAGGCAAAGAGAGACTAGAGGGAATAAAGTGACAGAAAGAGAATGATTAAAGATAATGACTGAGAAGTGAAGTGGAAAAGGAAGAATCATCATTACAAGCCAAGAAGCAACAGAGCTGGTGAGATGGCTGACTAGAGGGACTTAGTGATGACAAGAATATCACTATAGACACAAGGACTGACTGGAGATGGTGAAACGGATGAGCCTGGTGCAGGAGATACAGCGCTGGAGGGTGAGGGACGGGTGGAGGAGAGCCTCGTCCTCTGAGGAGTCTGAGGCTGAGCCGTCGCTGAGCCTCACCACACGCAGCACCGCCGACACACCCAGGGAGGTGATGGCGGCTCCCTCACCACGCTGGTATCGCACCTCTACACTCCCGACATCTGTGGGGGAGGAAGAACGTCTTACAATGTACATGTTTTTTCAAGGGATGGCGACGAGATTGAAAGTATACCAAGTTAAAAGAGTAATTTGTCAAGCACAGTAATATAAATACCAATTAAATCTGTCACTATTGAATGTTGCTGTAAAAGTAATAGGAATTTTTTTTTGTATAGGTCCTTTCCATAGACAATTATTGCTGCAGGAATATTTTTTTTACAGTAAAGAAAATAACTCAAAGGCAAAAACAAATAGAAACAGAGAAGCCCACTAGCACCCAACAACCTGAGAAAAAAAAATTATGATCCTCCAACAGGATTTACAGACAGTAACTTCACAGTGCTTCACAGAAAGGATGTATACATGTTTGTAAGGGAACGTACTTCTAGGGAGGAGGGCCGGGACATCCAGGGTCCAGGAGAGCTCCCCCTGAGGCTGGCCGCCGCACCTCCGCTGGTCCAGGCAACGCTCCGCCTCGCTCTCACCTGCAACAACAACAACAAAAAAACATCATTAACCAGTGCTACAAAAATACACAGAAATGGAAGAAGCTCAAGGGCAACAAACATAGGAAACAAAAAAGTCCGTTAAGTACAGACAAACAAAATAAAATCAATTATAAAAAGATACCATTTGATGAGATCCATAAGACATAAAAAGTAAATTGGAAGCACAGAATGCACATAAAAAAGCCTGTTCAGGTGATTCTTGCTTCTGAAAAAAGTTACACTAATAGCTATAGATAATTAAATGGGGTAACACATTCCTACCCAAATTGTAATAGTATAGAACATAATCCAAAAATCATAACTTGTGATTCTGAGATACCTTCCAGTATATAATCACACAAGTATTACACTGCACGCTGTAAGTACGCAAATGACATTAATGGAAGAGGTTACCGGGAAAGTGTGTTATCTCAGGTAACATACTAATTAGTGTTTGGTCATATTTACCTCACCTTAATAAAAACGCGACAGGAGAGACAAATTTCACTATAATCTAGAAGTCTAAAACAAGGTGCTGTGAATTATTAAAAAAACATAACTGGTTAACGGTGGGAGTAGTTTAAAGAACACTTGTCAGGAATCTTGTTATAATCAGGGCTTCAGCGCAACGGTAAAACACGTGAGGAGTGAGTTAGTTACCTGGCGGGAGAGAGAAGTTACCTGAGGGTGAATATGCGACCGAAGAGCAAAAAATGTGTGCCATTCAAATGTTACCGTAAACCAGGAAAAAAAAGTGGTCTCTCAAGTCATAGATTCTTAAAAGGCACTATAAAAAAAAAAGTTAAGACCCGCAACGCATTTGATATTCACGAAGATAATATTATGTATACGTACGCGTTTTCAGTATTAGAGGAAACTTAAAACAAAACGCTAAAAATAACAATAACAACAACAATAATAATAATAATAATAATAACAATAATCTCGCTTGTAATCCAAAAACGTGACAGAACAAACAAACGCATATTAGCAGATTTTGAACGAGAGAGAGAGAGAGAGAGAGAGAGAGAGAGAGAGAGAATTAAACAAGAGTGAACCTTTAACACGATTGAATGAGTGGGCGAGCTTCCGAGAGAGAGAGAGAGAGAGAGAGAGAGAGAGAGAGAGAGAGAGAGAGAGCAGCAACAGCAAAGGCAAGACACGAGATAAAAAAAAAATAAAAAAAAAAAGAAGAAGAGGAGGAGGAGGAGGAGGAGGAGGAGGAGGAAATAGGAATAAGTTGGAAGGAAAAAAAAACATGTTAGATAACAAGGTAACAAAAATAGGGTTGAGTTAAGAGGAGGAGGAAAAGGAAGAGGAGGAGGAGGAGGAGGAGGAGGAGGAGGAGGGATAAAAAAAGGAAGAGGAAGGAGGAGGAAGGGGAGGAGGAGGAGGAGGAGGAAGTAAAGAAATAGCAGGAAACACGTGGGCGGCGGTGAGAGGAAGAGGAAGAGGAGACAGGGAGGAAATTAAATAAGCAGAGAGGAGAAAAAGAAGAGGAAATCCAAAATAAAGGAGAAAAAGGAAACAGGACAAGAACGAGTATGGACTAGAATGGCTAAAGATGGAAAGGAGGAGGAGGAGGAGGAAAGAGGGAGGTGAAGATAAGGGCGTGGGTAGAGAAAAGGGCAGAGTTAGTGAGTTAAGGGCGTAGGAGGAGGAAGGGCATGGAGAGGGCAAGGACGTGAGGGAAGGAGGAGGAGGAGGAGGAGGAGGAAAGACAATGAACGGAGACGAGGGATAAGAGGAAGGGAGGAAGGAAGGGACTGGCGGATGACATGGAGAGAGAGAGAGAGAGAGAGAGAGAAATGAGGCTACAAATGGGCAACAAGCACAGTACCCCCTTCTCTCTCTCTCTCTCTCTCGACTAATGAATGAACACCAAAATCATTCACGTAAATTCTGACAAGATAAACGAACATACAGACACACAGACAGACATAAAAGGAGAGAGAGAGAGAGAGAGAGAGAGAGAGAGAGAGAGAGAGAGAGAGAGAGAGAGATAACGTCGAGAGGAAGAGAAAGAGGAAGAGGAGGAGGAGGAGGAGGTCCAACTCTCTACCTGCGTCGCACCCGGATATGACCTCCTCCTCCTCCTCCTCCTCCTTTTCCACTTTTCCTCTCACTGCTCTCACATCCTCCTTGTCACTCTGCTTCGGTACTTTCTCTGCCTTTCTTTCCTTCCCTTCCTCCTCCTCCTCCCCTGTTCTTATCTCCTGCCACTTTTTCTTTACATACTCTGCTGATTTGTTTGTGTAGCTTTTTATCTTGTTTTGGTTGTTGGTTGTGGTTGTGTTGTTGGTGTTGGTGGGAAGGGTGTTACGTCGAGGTGGTAGAGAGGGTACTGTGTGGGGTGGGAAGGGGGATGAAAAAGGGGGTGGGGGGGTCTTCTCCTTAACACAATCTAAGCACATTCTGAGTCTAAACTAACTTGACCTCAATATAACCGCCAGGAGGAGGAGAAGGAGAGGAGGAGGAGGAAGGAAACTGGGCGCACAGCGGGGAGTGGGCAGTATCCTCTTCCTTCCCTCCCTCCTCCTCCTCCTCCTCCTATTCCATCTACTTCCGTTCTTTTATAACCATTTGGTGAACACACACACACACACACACACACACACACACACACACACACACACACACACACACACACACACACGAATTAAACATTAAAACTAGTCTAATTATTTTCATTATCATCATTATCATATTTTTCTTCCCATTCCCATAAAATCGCTGTCTGATAATAATTTATTTACTTAGTCATCTATTTATTTCTTGCTAAAAATAAATTGTAAATAAAGGTGAACATTATAAATAGATAGAGATAGACAGAACGAGATAGGCTACATGAATTAGGAAATAGGATAAATACCTTCCCCTCCTCCTCCTCCTCCTCCTCTCTCCCTTCCTCCCTCCTTTCTCTCTCTCTTTCTCCTTTTCCTTTCCCTCCCTCCCTCTCGCCGCAGCTTCCGTCGGGTAGGAGTAATCTGGCTTTTCCTCCCCGCCCACACCTTTCTTTCCTCCTCCTCCTCCTCCTCCTCCTCCACTTGGCTCTTCCTCTGGTTCAAAATCGTTTATCCCCCTACTTCCGCTGCCTCCCCTTCCTCTCTCTCTCTCTCTCTCTCTCTCTCTCTCTCTCTCTCTCTCTCTCTCTTCCTTTCCTTTCCTTCCACCCACCCACCCCTCTCTCTCTCTCTCTCTCTCTCTCTCTCTCTCTCTCCTTCCTCCATCAGCAAGGCCTCTTACTTCCCTCCCTCCCTCTCCCTCCTCCTCCACCTCTATTACGTTTCCACTTAGCACTGATGTTCCCCTCCTCCTCCTTCTCTCCTCTCCTCTGCTCTCCTCCTCCTCTCCTCTAACCTGACATTTTCTCAAGACGTTGGCTGAAGGGAAATCCTCCTCTGAATCCGTGTCTTTTTTTATGCTTTTTAAACTCTTATATAAAGAAAATAATAATCGGGGAGGCAAAAAATGGCTCAAGGTTTTATAGATAGCAGATGACACGAGGTAAAAAAAAAATAATAAAAAAATATAAAAAAGTAATGAATTCGAGGTTATTCTTGAAGTACAGATTCTTTCTTCAGTCTGGGAGTAAAAGGAAGGAAAGAAGGGAGTGTGATACCGAAGCTATTTTCGTCTGGTTTCATATTTGCAACAACCATCTCCATCTTTTTCTTCTAGACTTCTAAAACGTATGATATCTACAATCTGAGAAACTTGTACCGTAAATATAGCCTAATCTCTCTCTCTCTCTCTCTCTCTCTCTCTCTCTCTCTCTCTCAACCTAGTATCAACATCATTTTTATCTATTTTCATCTTTACAAGCATCTTCATCTTTTTACTAGACTTTAAAACGTATGAAATCTACAGAAACTTGTGTCGTAAATATAGCCTAATCTCTCTCTCTCTCTCTCTCTCTCTCAACCTAGTATCAACATCATTTTTATCTATTTTCATATTTACAAGCATTTTCTCTCTTTACTAAACCTTAAAACTATACAATCTACAATCCGAGAAACTTGTACCGTAAATATAGCCTAATTCTCTCTCTCTCTCTCTCTCTCTCAACCATAGCACCAGTAGCTAGCATTAATAGATGAACAAAAGGCTCTATTTAAATGGCTATCAGCTCGCTTCTTCACTGCTAAATGGCTCTCGTGTGACGCACTGTATCTATCTCTATATTTCCTTCGTGCCTAAACTATCATATTTGTAACCCGAGTCAATGTACGCTCCTTTTTCTCCTCCAATAAAATGGGCTAAACTATCATATTTACTCTCTCTCTCTCTCTCTCTCTCTCTCTCTCTCTCTCTCGTTGGTAATGCAGGTCAAATCATCCACTTTATACACGTGCACTTTATTTGTCTTCCTCGCCCAGGCCTGTCGTGTCATTGCATCACCATACGAAGCTTGCGTGGTCTCGTCTCCTGCCCCGGCCGACCTCTCTCCTATAGGTTATTTAGGAATGCGAGATACATGGATAGATAGATAGACAGAGAGACAGATGGCAATGGGCTGCGGTTTACGGTTAAAAATGACGAATATGTAACGTCTTTTTTATTATCTTATTATTTCGTGATTCATGATTTTCGAAAAGGTAGATGAAAGCCTAAATATACCTACCTTAATATTGCTGAAAAATATACGGGGTTGTCAGTCTACAATTATTGCTTTTATCACTAATACTGTTCTCATTCTCATTATCGTACATTCTCTTTGATTACGCAGATTATAAACTACACCACACTTAATTATTATCATCATTACTATCATCATTACCACCATCATCATTATATTATACTTATCTCTCTACGTTTGATATGGGGGAAAGTTAAAAGGGATTCGAACTAGTGTATCACGGTCAGCAGTCAGCCAGCCACCACAACACTTATACCTGACCCCATTTTCCCTTCCCCCCCTTCTTCCTGATCAGTGGTCGTGTGCGTGGGGGAAGAGAAGGGTAGGGAGGGGAAGAGGAGGGGAGAGAGAGTCTTAGGAAGGGGGAAGAGGGGTCAAAATGGCGTGTTGGCTTCTTAACTTACACAGGATCAGATGACATGTAAGGACAATCCGACACTCTATCCCTCCCTTGATCCTCTTTCCCGGCATTAAACTGTTTCCTTTTACTTCCCTCAACACTGTCTTTATCTCCAGTTTTCTTCTCCTTTTCCTTTCCTCAGAATCTTTATCTTTTATCTCCTGTTTACTTTTCCTTATTATTCTCTTCTTCCTATTTCGTTTCCTTCCTATACCTTTAACATCCTCATCTTTTCTCTCTCCTGTTTCTTTACCTTTTCTTAGCGTCATTATCTTTTATCTCCTGTTATCTTTTAGTTTCCACACCATCCTCATCTTTGTCTCTCTAATTTTCTTTTTCGTTCTATCAAAATCCTCGTCTTTTCTTCCCTCTTTCCTTTTCCAAGCATCTTATCTTCCTCATCTGCTTCATTTTCGTTTCCTCAGCATCTTTATCTTTTATCTCCCATTATTTCTCTCTCTCTCCAGTTTCATCAGCTTCTTCATCTTCCTCTCTCTCTCTTTCCCGTTTCCCGTTTTCATCCTCTCCTCATCCTTTCTCAATCTCCCGTTCCCACACCATCCTCTTCTTTCTCACTTTCCTTTCCCTACGATTCATTATTCTCCTTCCCTTTCCGTCCTTTCCACCTCTCTACCCATTCCTCCTTAATAACCTCTCCCTTTTTTATCCCCAATACCCCTTTCCTCATTTTCTATAATAATTTAGGGCATACTTCGGGAAAATGCATCATATGTGTGCGTGTGTGTGTGTGTGTGTGTGTGTGTGTGAAAGAGAGAGAGAGAGAGAGAGAGAGAGAGAGAGAGAGAGAGAGAGAGAGAGAGAGAGAGAAATGCTGAAGACGTCAAAAATCGATGTACCAATTTTGGGAGAAAGAGGGCGGCCGTGTTCTGATTATTTTTTCCTTTTGAGAGAATCCACAGTGGAGGAGGAGAGAAAGAAAAGAAAGAAAGAAAGAGAGAAAGAAAGAAAGGAACCGGGTCAAGAAAGAAAGCAAAGAATAAGATGATACGAGACGGAAAGATATAAAAAAAAGAAAGGAAAGAGAAAATAAGATACGAGCAGGCCTACATAGAATTCAGGAAAGACGTTAAGAAGGAAAAGACGGAAAAAAAGGGAAAATAGAAAGACATATTAAAAGAAAAAGAAATGAAAGATAAAGGAGGAAGAGATAGGACATAAAGAAAGGAAGAAAGAAAAATGGGAGAAGCCGCGACAGAAAAAATGATGATAAAAGAAAAAAAGAAAAAGGAAAAAAAACGAGGATGAAAAAAAGACACAAGACTTAACCAATCACTGACTAACTGACTGACAACACAAACAACAACAAACAAGTAAAACCTAAAAAAAATACATAAACAAACCACCACCACCACCCCCCCCATCACAAGACAGACAGAGACAGACAGACAGACGAGTTATACAGATAAGACCTTCCCACCTGTCAAGCCCCCTCCCACCCCCTTTGCCTCTCCCACACCTACCAGCACACCTCACCACATGCACCTGTCAGGATGCAAAGACGCTCAGAGACTCATCAATCACCAGGTAAGAAGAGGCGATGAGATGCTGCTTGGTGTGTGCGTGTGTGCGTGTGTGTGTGTGTGTGTGTGTGTGTGTGTGTTTCAAGGCCGTATAGGAGAAGGACATGTTAATATAACCCTTTACCTTTCCCCTTTACCCCTTACATACCTGTCTGATTTACCTTCGTGACTCCAACGCCAAAGGTGACTTACTACTACTACTACTACTACTACTGCTACTACTCCTACTACAGACAGATTTATGGATGGGGACTGATCGGTTTTCATTGCCTATTGCCGAGTCATGACCTTCTTGTGTATTCAATTTCTTGCGTGTTCCTTTCATTACAAATGCTGGTTAATATTAATGGCTATGGTCCTTATTTCCATACGCAATGTTTCTAAGCGGAGGAAATGCGTCGCCTAGTCTTGTGAAGTAATAGTAGTAGTAGAAAGAGTAATGGTAAGAGTAATAATAATCATAATAATAGTCAACCCTGTCGCGCAAAGGTAAATTAACACTGGAGATGGTAACACAAGCTCAACCACAATCACCACTACCCTCCCCACCACCACTACCACCATCACCCCCATGAACACATCGCAGTTTTTCTCATTTCCATATTCAATTGATACAGGAAAGGTAATCCATCACCTTTCCTCGAATTTATAACGTGTACTCTGTTAGGCAAAGGGATATAGATTTGGATACATTATAACTACCACCAGCATCACCAACACCACCACAACAACCAGTACCACCATTTATATCTTTAGCAGTTGAATATGCATACCTTGTTAGTTCACCATAGGATATTGCCGTAAGATATACCACAAAATTTCAACGCCACCACAACAACCAGTACCACCATTCCTTTTTTTTTTAAGTGGGTGAAATGTAGATTGTAAGTTCAGAAAAGAAAACCATCGTATAGGATATAAACCCAAATTTATCCAATCCCACCATCAGCATCACCACCATTTCTAGTAATTGAATGTTATGTAGACTGCTAGGAAATTGACGCAGGGGGATATACCATAAACCGAACCCACTACCATTACTATACCACTACCATTTCTGCTAGTTGAATAAGTAGATTGTCAGTTCAGCATAGGAAATTATTGCATAGGAAATAGGAATACATAGGAAATTATTGCAAGGTATACCACAGACTGAACCCACCACCACCAATACTACCACCACTATCACCACCACCAATACTACCACCACTATCACCACCACCAATACTAACACCACTATCACCACCACCAATACTAACACCACTATCACCACCACCAATACTAACACCACTATCACCACCACCAATACTAACACCACTATCACCACCACCAATACTAACACCACTATCACCACCACCAATACTAACACCACTATCACCATCACCACCACCATTCCTATAGCAGTAGAATATGTATACCATTTTAGTTCCGAAATTGACCTCTCTTTTGGCCACTTTATGCTAATCGCTATATGAGAGCAACAGATAGCGGGCTTTTTTTATTTTTTTTATTTTTTTTACATCTTTGCGTTGCCCTTGATTTGCTCTCTGTGCTGAAAAAAAGGAAACCACAAACAGAAACCACAGAAAATAGAGCCCACAACCATCGCCACCACAACCACCACTACCACCACCAAACCTAGAAGCATAATTTGCATACCCTGTTATAGAAAAAAGAAGTTAAGCATAGGACACGTAGGTAGGACATACAACCCAATCAACCAAACACCACCGCCATCACCATCACTATTACCATCACCATCACCAGCGGGGGCCAATGTAAACACAACGCCAAGCACTCAGAGTCGATAACGGGTTCCTGATGGAGTGTGCATGAACGCATTAACCTTTGCCTGACGCGGCGGAGTGCCATGCATGCAGCCCTCAGACACACATACATGCACGCACACACACACACACACACACACACACACACACACACACACACACACACATCGATAATCTATGCACGCACGCTCAGTCATGCATGCAGACTAACTTATAAATACTACATACATTGATTGATACATACATAAACACACACACACACGCGTACATACATAACGAGACAAGAAAAGCTTATACATACTAACATCACTGCCATCATTACAACAAAACAAAGAGAAAAAGAAAAAAAAAGGAAGGCTATCAAATGTTGACTTTATAATGAGAAGGATATCACGACCAATACATGATACGCAAAAAAAAAATAAAAAAAAACAAAAAATCTGCTTAAGTCGTGCGTCACTGGTAATGTCACGCCTGTCCATTCAACTGTTGTTATTATTATTATTATTATTATTAGTAGTAGTAGTAGTAGTAGTAGTAGTAGTAGTAGTAGTTCTGATGTGCTTTTTTTATTACTTTTTTTGTTTCGTGCCGTTGAGCTGTCTCCCTTGCTCTATTAAAAGTAGTAGTAGTAGTAGTAGTAGTAGTAGTAGTAGTAGTAGTAGTAGTAGTAGTAGTAGTAGTAGTAGTAGTAGTAGTAGTAGTAGAAATGGTGGAAAGAGCAGTACTAAAAATGCTGTTATAGACGGAATAAGAAGAAGAAAAAGGAGAACTATGACAAGAACAGAAGAACCAGAAAAAAAGAACCATAAGATGAAGAACAAGAACAAGGACAAAAAACAAGAGCACTAACATTATGAACAAGAAAGTAATCGTAGTAGTAGTAGTAGTAGTAGTAGTAGTAGTAGTAGTAGTAGTAGTAGTAGTAGTAGTAGTAGTAGTAGTAGTAGTAGTAGTAGTAGTAGTAGTAGTAGTAGTAGTAGTAGCAATATCAGCAGCACCACCAGTATCATCAGTAGCAGAAGCGGTAATAACAGCAGAAGTGAAGAAAGAGAGTGAAAACAGAGGAGAACAGAACCCCAAAGATGCTGCTGGTGGTGATGCTGCTGCTGTACGCGTCTGCTTCATCCCCTTGAGTGTGCTGGTGGGTGTGGGAGAGTGGACACGTGTGGCAGCTCACCAGCCAAGCCTCTCCCCAGTCAGTCAGGAGGGTACAAAGACGTGCTTGCATACGAGTCGTGCGTGGTCGTTTGAAGCGAATATCATGTTAAGACTATTACCAAGCGACCCTGATCAGTCTTTACGTTTAGCTTGTTCGTATTACAATTATTATTCATTTTGTGTGTGGTGGTGGTGGTAGTGGTAGTCGTAGTCGTAGTAGTAATAGTGCCACTTTGCTTCTGTAACTCAAAAAGTCCCCCCCCCCCCTTCTCTTTTATCTTTTTTGTTTTGTTTCCTTTATCATTTAGGTCCATATTATCAAACTCATCGAAGGCTTAATCCGTCTGTTTCAAAAGGCCCCCGCGTAAGTTGTCGGGGGTTTCCTTGAGTGGTTTCCTGAGAACGACGGTAGTTTTGCAAGGCTTCTGTATACCGTGAAGGTGAAAAACACTCACGACAACCCGACGTATAGCTCCTCTCTGGCCTTGAAAAACGTTTGTAACAAGAGACACAAATGTTTGATAATACGAGTGTTAATCCCTCTCTTCCTTCTTGGTCTTCTCTCTCCCTCCCAGCTATCCTTCTCTCCTTTCCTCTCACGACAACCCGACGTATAGCTCCTCTCTGGCCTTGAAAAACGTTTGTAACAAGAGACACAAATGTTTGATAATGCGAGTGTTAATCCCTCTCTTCCTTCTTGGTCTTCTCTCTCCCTCCCAGCTATCCTTCTCTCCTTTCCTTTCCTTTCCCTTCCCCTCACCTCCTCTCCCCATCAACCCTTAATTTCCTTCCCTTCCCTTCACCTCCTCTCCCCACCTTCCCTCTCCTTTCCTTTCCCTCTCTTCCCTCCCTACCTTCCCTTCTTTCCCGTTCCCTTTCCTTTACATCCCTTCCCTCTCCTCGCATATATATACGTGTACGCCTCGCTGAGAATCACTACAGAGCAAGCAGTAGTACAGAGGGAAACTATAACAACATACCCTGCGGCGCCCCAGACAGAAATAGCTCCCATCTTCATTAGCAAAGAATGAAGATGGGAGACGAGAGAACAGGTGACGTTTCAAAACATTAAAGGAAGAGAAAGAAAGGAAAGGTGCATGACGTTTGAAAATAGTGAAGGAAGACAACAGAGGAAAAGTGACGTTTGTAAATAGTAAAGGAGATAAGAGAGGAATAGGTTGGAAAGTTTGGAGAGTTTCGTTTAGTCGGCGCAACATCTGCAGTCATATGCCGGAGAGAGACAGATGGGGAAGGAATTATAGAAGGGAACAGATCGCAGGAGACGGGACGTTTCCAAACAGTAAAGGACATAAAGGAATAACCGACGTTTCCACTGTTTGATTTCCACCCACATCGAAAAAATATATATCAAACTGAGAGACACAATAGATAAATTACATGAGAGAAAGTGCGTGTATATATAGTTCTGTGAAAGTCGAATCGTGTAACAAGTCGACGGGATATAAAAAAAAATAATAATAAAAAAATAAAAAATAAATAAAACGTTCATTCAACTGTATATTTTTTCTCCAACGCCCACGACGCTTCCTCACTTGTTATAGATGATACAATGATGATGGTGATGATGATGATACAATAAAATAGAGATTAACCATAAAAATAATAGTAATAATAATAATAATGATGATGGTAGTAAAAAAAATCAATTCCTTTTGTTCATTATTGTAACTTTAACGTCACAAATTGTACGCTAAAAGGCTTGAAATATATATTCTCTCTCTCTCTCTCTCTCTCTCTCTCTCTCTCTCTCTCTCTCTCTCTCTCTCTCTCTCTCTCTCTCTCTCTCTCTCTCTCTTCATAGCTATACAATATTTGACTATTTCAATATCACAACGATAATAATAATAATAACAATAACAATAACAATAATAACAATAACAATAATAATAACAACAATAATAATAATAAATCACTAAACCAACTAATGTATTATTGTTAACATCACACGGATGAGAGAGAGAGAGAGAGAGAGAGAGAGAGAGAGAGAGAGAGAGAGAGAGCAGGTGAGTGGGCGTGTCAGCATACAGGTGTGTGAAACAACCCGTGTACACACACACACACACACACACACACACACACACACACACACACACACACACACACACACACAGAAAACAAAAATACATACATTCATACATACACTTGTAGGCGTTTCTACACACACACACACACACACACACACACACACACACACACACACACACACACACACACACACACGAACACCTGTTACCTGCACTACCTGTGTGGGAGATCTAATCCGACGTGCGTGGAGGCGAGGGCTGACGTCACGCCCCCCTTCCCCCCCGCCCCCCACAGTGCCACCTCCCCCCACCTACGCACCCCCCCCCGCAGCATCCACACCTGTTCCCTGCCACGCTCCGCTCTCAGACAGGTGTGGGAGGCTGCGTCACGAGCTCAGGTGTGGGGTGTCTGAGGTGAAAAGTGATGCTTGGGAGATGTGATGAAGATGATGATGCTGAGGTGGAGAGGGATGAGGAAAGGGGGTGAAGGAGAAGGAAAATGATGCTGGGGAGAGATGTCACTCGGGAGATGATGTTAGGAGGGGATGCTGAGGTATATAAGGGTGATGAGGGATGGATGGGAGAGGAAGGGGAGAAGTGAGAGGAGAGGAGATGAGGGGAGGGGATGCTGGGGTTGAGGAGGGTGAGGGAAGGGGGAAAGGAAACATGGTGAGGGATGAAGGGAGAGGAAGGGGAGAGGTTGTGAGAGGAGAGGAGAGTGAGGGGAAGGTTGAGGGGAGGTAGGGATCAGGGAAGCTGGGAGAGGAAGGGAAGAAGCAGTGAGGGGAGAGGAGATTAGAGGGAAAAGGGGTGACATGAGAGAGGGGATAAGAGAAGTGAGGAGAAGGTGAAGGAGTGCATGAGACGTGAGGGGAGATTAGAGAGGAGAGGTGAGGGGAAAAGGAAAAAGATATGAGCAGATTGGAAGGGAGAAGAGGTGAGGGGAGATATGAGAGGAGAGGTGCATGAGGGAAGAGGGAAAAATATATGAGGTACAGATTGAATAGGAAAAATAAAAGTGAGGTGGAGAAGTGAGGGAAGAGAGGAAAGATGCAAAAGGGAAGTAAAAAAATTAGGTACAGACTGGAGAGGAGAAAAGAGAAGGAAGGGGAGAGAGGTAAGGAGAGATAAAGGAGAGATATAAAAAACAGGTGTGATGGAGGAGGAGGAACCTTAGTGAGGGGAGAGGAAAAGAGGTAAGCAAAGGAGGTAAACGGGAGGAAAGAAAAGGATATGAAGAGGAGACAAGAAAAGGTGAAGGGAGGAAGAATGTGAGAAGGGAGAGAAATAAACAGAGAAACAGGAGGAGACAAGAAACAACGTGATGTTACTGAGGGTGAGAATGAATGAGTCTAGCCTGTTGATGCCACCTTTCTTCTTCTTCTTCTTCCCCGTCAAATCTAAAGTTGGTATTGTCAAATCCTCCCACCCCTCACATCAACTATTTCCAAAGGCCAAAACGGAGGTTAATCGAGTTCTAATGCGTGTTCTTTTAGGTTCACGGTACAGAAGAAGGCTCAGACTACCACCATGGTCATAAAAGCACCCCTGGAAATGCCTTAAACTCCCACGAAGGACTTGTAAATTACGTGTTCTTGGGCGCAGAAATGTTTAAAAAATATGGCACTATTAATGTTACGATTGTTATTTCCTTCACCGCCACCAGCCATACGTCCGTCCAAGGTGTGATGCTTATGAGGGTGAGAATGAATGAGTCTACCCTGTTGATGTCACTTTCTTCTTCCCCGTCAAATCTATTACTGTTACGATTATTATTTCCTTCACCGCCACCAGCTATACGTCCATCCAAAGTGTGATGCAATACTGAAGGTGAGAATGAATAAGTCTACCCTGTTGATGTCACCCTTCTTCTCTTCCTTCCCTCGACCTGTCTATTACTGTATGACTTTTTCCTTCACCGCCTCCAGCCAGCCAGTTCGTCCGTGCGTCCGTCTGGCTTTCCGCGAACATAGGTCTCAGTGGGTCCTCTTCGGAATAGGTAAGCTTCAACCCCTGACAACCATCGATTATGGGCGCCACCGCTGTGCTCTCTATATATAACCCAAAAAGTAACTCGGAGAAGAAGACAAGGAAAAAAAAAATTATAAGTTAAAAGTATATCGAGGCTCTCAGAAGCACCGATATAGACTTCCCTCTGAGAAAATTTGATGAACCTGAGGGGATGTCTTGTTGTTGTTGATGTTGTTGTTGTTGTTCTTGCTTTTTGTTTTTGTTCTTATTCTTGTTCTTGTTCTTGTTTTTGTAGTTGTTCTTTTCTTCTTCTTCGACTTCCTCTTTTTCATCTTTTTCGGTGGTAGTAGTAGTAGTAGTAGTAGTAGTAGTAGTAGTAGTAGTAGTAGTAGTAGTAGTAGTAGTACGGTAGTTGTAGTTGTAGTAGTATTTTAAAGCGGGAATGAAAATACTAATACTAGCTAATAAAGTTTGTATCTTAAGTATCTATATATTACCTACGTGTTTTTGTTTGTTTGTTTGTGTGTGTGTGTGTGTGTGTGTGTGTGTGTGTGTGTGTGTGTGTGTGGTTCCCCCCCCCCTTCCCCCCAAGCGTATCATGTAAGATGGGTAACTATGGTAACGTGGACGACTGGCGGTGGGTGGATCTTGGGCGGTGGAGTGGGTGGGCGTATGGTTCATGGCACACGTGAGTTAGAGAGCGGGCACACACACACACACACACACACACACACACACACACACACAGCACCATCATTATCAGTAGTCGTACTTACATTTGCTTTCCTCTTGCAAATCAAAGGAAACGAAAAGAAAAAGAAAAAAGAAAGGATGCAAGAAGCTAGATTATTAGGCAAGGAAGGAGAGAAAAAGATAAAGAAAGAAAAATAGTGAAGTAAAATATGGTGATGATAATGATAATAATGACAACAATAATAATAATAATAATAATAATAATAATAATAATAATAATAATAACAACAACAACAAGACGAAGAACAAAAAGAAGACGATAAAGAAAAAGAAAAGGAAAAGAAACAGAAGAAAAAGTAAATAAATAAAAAACAACAATAACAACAACAACAATAACAAGAGTGATACCTAAACCCTTGATCCCCCCCCCCAAAAAAAAAAAAACACCATAACACTTTCCTGTAACAACCTTCAAAACCAACACACGAACACACAAAACTCACCTGGACACCACCTTCAGGAGGACACGTGCGGCAGGTAAGGGGGGGTGGGGGGCGGGGGGGGGGAGGAGAGCGAGGGAAGGAGGTAATGAGGCAGGAAAGGTGGAGGTGGTGGAGGAGGGAGGGTTCTTTAATAGCGATGAGCCCCGACACTATCCACACAGACTGACAGCATCATCATCATCCATCAGTCACCACACGAGGAGGTAATATGGCGATAGTGGTGACGGTGATGGTGGTGGTGATGATGATGATGATGAGTCTTTTAGTGGAGTGGCGGAATGTCCATCACCACAATGTCCATTCCCGCCGATGTCATCTCCATCACCCAGCCGTCACCACTTCAACAGGAGCGTCACCACATACGAGTCACCACGGCAGAAACACGTCACCACAACCGACTCGCCACAACGTACAATGTCACCACTACAAAGTTACAGGTTCACCACACACAGCAAAGGACGTCACTGTTATACTATGCAATGTCACCACGCAACACGTCTCAACTGTTACACGTCACGTCATAAGTCACCAGTGCGCAGAATCACCACAAGAAGTGCCCCATCACCACTATTCCAAGTTCACCACCAACGGCATGTCACCACTACAGACAGCACCAAGTCACCGCTGCACAGACAACAAACAGCGTCAGCACCACACTGTCCACCTCGAGGAACACCACAGAACGTCACCACTTCAAGATCACCACAAGCAGCGTCCCATCACCACTCGACATGTCACCACTACAGCACCAAATCACCGCTGCACCAGACAACAAACAGCGTCAGCACCACTGTCCACCACGAAGAACAGCACAGAAACGTCACCACTTCAAGTTCATCACAAGCAGCGTCCCATCACCACTACAACAGCAACCAATTCACCATACAGCAAGTCACAGTGTCACCATCATACAGTTCACCCCAAAACACCTCCACGTCACCAGTTCATCACCACGGACACCTCGACATCACCACTACAGCACCAGCATGGCTTCACGAGGGAGGGACGAACGCCGGCGAGCATCAAGGCAGCGTGACGCACGAGGAGGCGATCGGAGCCGTGTGGGCGAGGCGAGGGAAGAGGCGAGGCGAGGCAGAGACGCAGCCAGACCAGCCGACACAAGCGCGTACACCCACCCGCCGCGAGAGCTGGTCACACACTGCGGTCTACAGCTGTGGCGTGTGCTCAACTCTGTTTCTGGAGAGTCTGACTGAACATGTCTTGAGTGCGCCGCGCTATCAAAGCCAATGTCGTTGTGATGAAGAAGGATAGAGAGGTATTGTCACTCCCATAGACCACTGTTATAAAAATGATCTCCCGGCCCATGTAAGGTTGCCTCTCCTCTATCTTCCTGTGATATCTTTGAACAGCAGCAGCATCACCAACACGTTACCAAGGGGAAAATCAAATAAGCCAGATAAACGCTACTCTTGCATAAATAGAGTTGAGTGGTCTGAAGAGAGCGTCAATTTCGGGGATGCGAGGGTCAAAGTCTTATCTCGTGACTTGTGTTTTGACAGGTGTTCGAGCGGGAAAGGAGGGAGACGTGTTTTGGACGTCATACAAGTCCTTAAGTTTGTATATAGTTTAGATACAATTTCATTCGGTAAAGCATTCGATTCCTCAATATCAATGTTCGATTTGGATACATGAATTTTCTCATATTTTTATTAACTTTTTTTCAGACTTTTTGTGTAGTATAACAACGGAAACTACGTGAAATGATGTATACAAACAATTGCTATATTTGTGATACCAGACACTCTCATCCTTCACACACCATCACCACCACCACCACCCAACTAGACACCATCACCACCTACATACCATCACCACCACCCAACTAGACACCATCACCACCCACACACCATCACCACCACCCACACACCACCATCACCACCCACACACCATCACCAACCACACATCATCACCACCCATACATAATCTTCGATCCCCAACGTAACCACCACCCACACACCACCATCACCACCCACACAGCATCACCACCCACACAGCATCACCACCCACACAGCATTACCACCCACACAGCATCACCACCCATACACCATCACCACCCACACACCACCATCACCACCCTTACATAATCTTCGTACCCCAACGTAACCATCACCACCCACACACCACCATCACCACCCACACA